>NW_024502568.1:9325686-9526902 GCF_017590055.1 Onychostruthus taczanowskii | reverse complement strand
ACAAAAAATAAAAAAAAAAAAAAAAAAAAAAAAAAAAAAAAAAAAAAAAAAAAAAAAAAAAAAAAAAGCTTGGGATCAGTCATTACAGGTATAGACAGTTATTACAGATCTAGATGAAGACAACAAGCAGAGATTTTCAAAGCAGTTCAATGAATCCTCTTGGTCTGGCCAACACAGCAGAGTTCAGCTCTTGGCTGAAGGGCTGCCAGTAACGCCAGGTACTCGCTCAGGGCAGCACAGCGACAATGGGAGCAGCGGTAAGCTGCTGTCAGCTCCTGCTGCTCAGGACTGCCACGTACTTCAGCTGGAGAAGTAACTTCAGGAGATTCCAGCTGCACGAGGGAGAAGGGATTTACCAGCTGTTAGCTGCTGTGGGTCAAGAAAACACAACGTGAAATGCTACAAAGCAAGCCCCAGCTCTCACACCAGCCCGTGATTTACGGATCCTCACCTCAGCCTGCTGGCTCACATGAAAACTGTGAGTTTTCCTCCTGCTTTGATGCCACTTGGATTTTAACACGCTAGACAATACAAGGCAAGAAAAGAGTTTCTTCCTAGCCAAGACCACAACAGTTTAACAGACGAGAACAATGAATGAGGCTATTAGAATATTTCCCTAATTAGCACTTTGTAACAGCGGAATTGCATCCTTGTTGAGCAGAATTGACATTACTACCATAAGACACAAACAATGTTTAATATGCTCCCAGAGTCCTAAATAAACAGATACCTACATCACATTCATCAGACTGTAATGATCCAGGGGGCAATACTGGAAGCCATCACCCTCCCACTGAGGTGTGATGCTCTCAAGCCTTCTCCCACTATCCAACTTCTCAGTGAATCTGTAGAAATTTTCAAGTTTTTAGTAGTCAACATTTTGCAGTTTACTCTACAGTTTTGAACTGCCATCCCTCTGCCACCAACCCAGATTAAGAGCATGCCATAACTGAACATACTTTCTTATCTAACCAATTAAAATTTGTTTCTCTTAATTAATAATCCGGATCACAAATTATCTGCAAAAAGAGCCATGTACTTGCTAGGATATCTTTAAATGAAATCCCTCAAAATCCCATTTGTAATGATGTACAATGACATGTGTTATCTTGAATACAGAAAAGAAACAAAAGTGTTTTCCCACATGTCAAGTGACTCAGAGTTCATATAGAGCAGAGTAGACTCTGGGCAAACAGAACTAATATTAACACACAATGAGTAAGTTACTGCTTGCTCCCTGTCAAGTAGTTTTTATTCATCTTCATCTGCCCAAAAACACTACACAAAAGAGAACTAACCCCCAAGAATCCTACCAGAAGCCACACCACCATCTCTCATATGGCAATAGGCATTTCAAAACATAGCTTGAAGAAAAGCCTGTGATGTAAGGGGAAGCAATGCTATTAAAAAATGTAGATTGCATTCTTCTAAGTCAATACCAAAACAATGACCGATTCGGTTTTTGAAGCAACAGCACTATGAAAATGCAAAATTGATTTACAAGGGAAATAATAGCCAGAGGTTACTACGGCTGCTGAAGTTACAGGACATTTTTTTAAACTAGAATTCATACGCAGTTTAAAAAGTGCGAGCAAAAAGGCAATTTTATGCACCATCTCAAAGTGAGGCAAGCTATTCCCCTAAATTAAAATTGTTTTTTTAAAGCATTATCATTCCAGCACCATCCACAGCGCAGCAAGGACAGCGCTGCAGTTTTAACTGGCAATGATGATTTTAACAAGGGAAAACCCAGCAGCCTTTTGCCTTCTTTCAGTTCAGTTCTTGATCCGTAAAACATTCCCTTACAAAAGGAAACAAACTAATGCTGGCCTTTCTTAAAACAGTTTTAATTTCTCATCTCTTGCATGTCAATTTCTCACGATTTTCACTCTTACGTGTTAATTTCTCACGATTTTCACAGCAAACAGAGTCTTATGCCAGGTCATTTGGCCTCTAACAAGTGGAGCTGAACAAAAGCTGGCGGCCCCTGCGTGCAATGTCACCTCTAACATCACATGCAACAGGGACCGTTCCAGCCCAGCTACACCGAGCCCAGCTGGGCTCAGCCAGCCCTGTCCACCAGCTCGTTCCATAACCAGCAAAGGGGCACTGCAAGGGCTGCAGTACACCTTGCTGGCCAAGGCAGTGACACTGCCCCGCTCCCCCAGATCGCTCCGGTCCAACCACCCTGCAAGCACTGCAAAGCCTGGGGGTCAGAGCATCACCTGCATCTTCTCTTTGGGTTAGATGATTGTGGGGTACATGACAGCTTGAATGCACCACCCTAAAATCACCTTTCCCTTAAATAATGTCAGCTGCCTCAATCCTCAGGCAAGAGACAAGGATAATGACTGATTTAACCAAGAGACCATTAAATCCCCAGATATCCTAAAGCATAGCAGCACTCCATCTATTGGTCAGGAATTAAGGACGTGCTTAATCATCATCATCATCGTCGTGCAGCAACCTCTATCATTAAACACTCAACCCCTAAGCAGCCCACCCCTTCCTGCCTGGGACTTCACATTCTTCCAAGAAAAATTAAACTCAAGTAATAATATCTTCTGAGAAATAAAGCAACTAATGCTAAAAGTGTTAACATGTCAACATCTAAAGTTAAAACTGGTATAGTCTATTCTATTAGTTACACAATTATAATTTTGTTTCATTGAGAAATACATGCACTTCTTACTCAAATCAGCATTGAGGAGCTTGTCTGATACCAGTCAAAGAGCTCATGCTGTCCCCTGGGTTGACATTTTCCTTCCCTGCAAGTACTGGATGCCGCCAAGGAGGTTTGTACAATTTGTTCACACACAGTTTCCAGCCAGCAAGGCCACTGAAGTGACCGGGTGTGTAGCCCTGAGAACTCCCTGGTACAAGGCAAACCCTGGCAGGGAGGCAAAAGGGAGTTTTTCACAGCAGAACTGCTGTCAAAGCAGACACGCGCAGAACCTGCCCCAGTCTTGCACCACTTCCCCCAAAAGCCACCACCGTCCTCTCCCAGCAGATCACACACAGCCAGATTTCTGCCACACCTGTGCTGCACTCCAGTCATCAGCAACTGGACCAGAAGGTAAGCGAGACAGCCTGAAGCTGCCCCAGGCACACCAAAGCGCTCTCTGAAAGGCTGAGGTTACGTTTGTCAGCTTCATTCCTCTGGTACCAAAGCTCATTACCAGGCACACCAAAGCGCTCTCTGAAAGGCTGAGGTTACGTCTGGTACCAAAGCTCATTTAAGCAGCAACTTCTCCCACACAATTCAGCAATTCCATACATTCATGCTTTTATAACCCTTGGCCATTCATTTTTTTGGCCCAGATATTCATTGCCATTGATTTTATCTATTTGTTGCTTTAAACTTAACTCCTCCACATAGTGGAACTACGCAGATGAGGCACATGCCTACACATTTTCCCTCCACTCGGTATCACATCACTACCCTCCAGACACGAGTCCAGAACATGTGAATGAAAACCAGCAGATTCAGGCTCAACCTGCCTGTAACATAATGATGCTGAGACAGAAACAGAGACAACCCACCTCCACGACCACGTCGTTGCTTTTGAGGCACGCTCTACCCTCCTTACAGAGCCACTCCAAGGCTTCCCTGCCAAAAACCCATCGTTCAGCCGTGCAGACATTGCCTGCCCTGAAGTCTGCAGTGCACACTGACTGATAACTCCGCTCTGAATTCTTAAATAAGCTTTTTAATTCGAGATGAAAACTGACCAACACCGAGGAACAAACTCCCAAAACGCCCATCGTAAATCCTCATTTCTGGAGCCTAAAGTTCAAGGCAGCAATCCTGAATTTCCTCCTCCCTAGGACAAGCACAGAATGGAGATAATTCCAAACTGCGAGCAGAGCAGGGGGCTGGGTGGCCAGGGCGAGCCCGCAGCAGCGAGCGGCGCTGGGCTGATGCCGGTCACGCCGGTGGGTCCGCGCTGCCGTGACCGGAATGCCTGAGCCCGCACCGGGAAGCGCAATCCCGGGCTCTCCGCACCGCGACCCACGGCCAAGGTGGAGCTGCGCGCCACTAGAAAACCCCCAAATAATGTAGATTTCAAGAAGTTTTCCGAGAGGCGTAGGGAGCCCGGAGCCTCGCGGTGGAGCAAGGACAGCTCGTAGTTACAACAATCACTCCCAAGGTTTTATTTGATTAGCGGAGTTTCGGAGCGGAGGCGCATTATTTAAAGCCCCGTCCTCCTCCTCAGCCCGGCGCCGAGGCAGAACGACAGCACTGCAGCATCTCCCCCGGCGGAGAGCTGGCGTAGACCCGCGGGCAAGTTCCCCCTCGGCCCCGCGGTGCCCCGCACCGCCCCATCCCGCCGCCGGCCTCCGGCCGCCGCCGCCCCCCCTTCCCCGACCGCGGCTCCGGGGCGGCCGCGGCGCCGCGCTGGGCGGGAAGGGAGATCCCCGCTGGCCGCCGTCCCCCCGCCGGTGCCCGCAGCCCGGGCAGCGTTACCTCAGCGGGCCCGCGCCTTTGTGCTGCAGTCCATCCCCGCGCCCGGCGGCGGGAGCGCCAGCACCACCGCGGGAGCGGGCGGGGAAAGGGGCGGCGCACTATGTGGCAGGAAGGGACACCTGGGCTCCTCCTCCCGCGTCTGCCCGCCCGCTCGGGATCACTATCTGGCAGCGCTGGGGGCTCGCCCGCCGCCCTTCCCCGGCCGCCCCTCGGCCAAGTTGGAATTACGGCCGCCTTCCCTCGCCCTTCCGCGGCTTCCAACTTGGCCGAGGGGCGGCGGCACCGGCAGTGCCCTCCGCCCCGGCTGCGCTCCATTGTTGCCGCCCGCCCCGCGCCCCTGCCGTACCTGCAGTGCGGGGCTGGAGCATCGATCCCGAGGGGCCGTGCCGCTGGACAGGGACCCCGCGGTGGCCGCCGGCACACAGGGAGGTGTGTGCGGGAAAAATGAATAAAGAATCCACGCCCCCTGAGCAAACAACAACAAAACCCTGGGTTGGAAGTGAAATTGTGAGAAATTTAAACAGTTGTTGAGGCTGAAAGGCGGCAGACGGCTTCTCCAGATGGCTGGTGCTGCTCAGGAGAAAGCTCTTTTGCCGAGAGCAGCCCTGGCTAAAAAAAGCTGCACAAAATGCTAAAGTCATATTGGCAAACACTGTCCTTTCTTTCGCTCTTTTTTTTTTTTTTTTTTTTTTTTTTTTTTTTCTCTCCCTGTTTTTTGTTTTCTTGGCTTTCTCTAGTTGTTCCGCTTTGCGGCTGAAATCATCCTTGTTCTTGGTTCCCCACCCAAAGTTACTTGGTTTCTCGGTTTCAGGGCTGGTTTTGTTACATCTGAGCGGCTCTGATCTGACGTTTGAAGCCACGGAAGCACTGGGTGATAGTTCTCCTTTTTATGCAAAAAACAAAACAAAAACCAAACCAAAACAAAAAACTCCTGTGTATTTTAATTATGTTTTTAATTATTCCTAAGATGCAGAAGTCCTCAAGTTCAACAAGTCCCCACGATCCACAAGCAGGATAAAGTGGAAACTTTGTAAAATATGCTTGAAAGTCTTAGAAGGTCCCTTTGAAATCAGCACTGCTGTTCACAGGTGTAAAATCACACATTAACTTACTCCACGTATATTCGGGGGACAAAAACTTTTAATTCTGGGTACTGCTCGTTTTTTAAAGAGTGCCTCGAGGACTGTGGTCTTGGGGAAAGCAGAAGGGCTGGAGCAGGGTAGGATGAAGACCCTGTGTGCCAGGACCCTCTTCTGATGGAGTCAGCATCACAGCAGTGGAGGAGCTACAGGACCATCCCAAGCAAGGGCTCTTGGGAGCTTGAGAGGTCCTTGGAGAAAAAAGTGCCTGAGGCACCAATCTGTCCAGCCATGGGGTGTCTGATTTGAATACAGAGAGGGTGCAGAACATGTTTTAACTTTGCAAACGTGTACCCAGCACTGAGATGGCTCCACCTGACTGCACCAGCGCCACGGAACCTGCAGGTACCGGCCACTAATAAGGGGATGAGGTGGCACAGCATCTGTTATTTAGTACAGGACTTTTAACTATCTGTTGGAAATTAAAACTTACCTTGGGCACAGGAAGAATATATAATTACGTGTGGACTGTGCTATGAAGGTTGGAGCAATTTGCTTTCTCCAATTTGCCTATTAATTCAGTTTAACACTCATGGAATTAGTAGGGCTGTTCCATCCATGTTCATCCCCTCATTTTTATTTCCTTTTGGAAAAAAAATTACAGCTGTATCATGTTTAATAAACCTTGAACCTGAAGAGGCCAATAAATTACAAATTTTAGGTGTGGTTTTGAAAATGAGGGTGATACTGGAATTAAATTGGTGGGTTGGGAATTGCCTTGAATTCTGAGCTCTGGCCCAGACAACTGCTTACTAGAGACGGTGCAGGCACATTAGGGATTGAATAGGAACCGGCCACACACAAATTTCAGCTGGAAACCAGAAGAGAGCTGTTAACCATTACAGCAATCAAATACTGACTTTTCTGAGGGGGTATTTGGAATGGAAAATCTCACTGCTTTTAAGTTGTAGTTTATTAAAGTCATTATACAATGCATTGTCTGCAGCAGCAGGGGACAGACTTGATGTCTCAGGAGTGCTAAGGTGCTGCGTGACATTGATCACACACCCTGATATTTGAATTTCAGAGGCAGCAGTTGCTTATCCCAGCAGATGCCTTTCAGGTTTATTGTAGGGTGAGTTTTCTTCTCCTGGGCATGTAGATGAGTTCTACTTTAGTGTTGGAAGGATTATGATATGAAGCTGACATGTACTGATGATTCAGGCTATAAATGGACTACAAACATTGTCAAGGAGAAACTTTCCTGCATGGAAGAGACTTCTCCCATTAGTTCTGGAGTTTTTGTTCATTCCTTCGAAAAGCTGCCAGGTGCTTCCAGAGAGTCAGTGGAGTGGGCCATTCTTAGTTTGGCAGATCTCTGTGCTGCAGCTGCTGCAGGTGATGCAGCAAATGGAGACCTCTGCCTGTGGGCTCCAGCAGTGCCTGGGGGCTGCTCTGCAGACATCCTTCTGTGCAGTGGGACAGGTAACACCCACAGCAGGGAGGACAGATGATAGGCAGGACTGTTCTTCTGGGTTTGGACTGTATTTTAGTAGCAAACCCCCCCTTAACAAGTGAAACCAAACACATAGCAAGCTGCAACAACAATTTTTGGAGAGGGACCCCTCAGACATACACCCGCCTTAGTTGCCCTCTCTGGACCTCACACTGTTTCTCTCTGTTGGCCATGTCAAGGAAACCCTCTCTGTGTACAGTTTTTGCTAAATCCATTGAAAAAAATCCACACAAGAAGTAAAGTATTTCCTTTTTGGGAACCCAGTGTGGCAGAAATGCTTTGCCACTCTTTGCCACTTTACATGTCAGGGCAGCCTTTTCACCCTCCATAGAGCCACGTGTCTAATCAGTGGACCTAGCTGAGCTACTCATTAGAAACTTGGCCAAACCACAAACATTTGTTTCCTTGCTTTATGCCAAACTCAGAGAAAGGACGAGGGAGTGGCATGGAGCTCATGTTAATGAGTTCTTCATTCCCCACAGAGAGATAATCAGAGCACTGCTCAGAGATTCATCAACATTTTTTTTTTTGATTTTTTTTATTAGCACTTTGATGACCTACATGTTTGGGTTTTTTTTGAGAAGTTACTTCAGCTAAGAGCTAGATAATTCCTCATGCAGCTGTGGTTTAGGAAGTAGCTCAGGGGACACACATGCCAAATTACTTTAGCTCTAGTTAAAAAAAAAAAAATAATAAATATACCACAAGGTTTCCTGGGTGCCTCCCTTTTCAATCAGGGGCATTATGTCCTCAATCCGTCTCTTCTGGGTCACGTGTGGGGGGGTGGTTTCTTTTTCAATCTTTGCAGCTTCATGAGCTGTACAGCAGAATGCCAAGCACTGGTGGTACTGCGTGTTCCCCACAGACAAAGGCTCTAACAGCTCCCTGACCCTGCTCGCTCTGGGAGGGAGCTCCCTTGGGAGCAGTTAAAGGCATTTCCAGGGACCAGCACAGATCCCACAGAACCCAGCGGGCTGCCTGAGGAACAGAGCTGCTGCATGCTGAGAGCTGGAACCTCTTCCCTGTTGCTGCAGGGTGAACCTCTAACCAAGGGATTCTGCAGTGGCTGCTGAGGAGCCTCTGGCCCTGCACGTGTGGTGGGAACTCACTGCAACAATCTACACTTTACAGTGAAAGCCAATGACAACAAAAAGCTCTCATGGGCTTGGCAGAGGCTGCTCAGAAATTATCTAAATTTTGGTATTTGCAGCTTTCCTCATGTAAGGAACTGCTTATGGTGGCAGTCAATAATGGCAGCTGCTCAGGAGTCCCTTTGGTTTAAAAGTGAAGAGCTGCTGGCCTTTTGCTGTCACTCAGGAGGGCCATCGGATGGAAAATGTTGTAAAATCTCTTCCCATGCCTCCCCTGCTCCCCAGTGACCAGATTTCCTTCTGGTCTTCTGGAGAGAGCTGTGAGAATATATACATTAAAGACAGGGATGTAGTCAAATATTGCAGGATAACCGGGGTTATGAGAGTGTTATAAAGGGATCCGATTTACTTTTTCCTGAATCAAGCCCCAAGTGTTTCCTGTCAGACCTCGGTACAATGGGATACAAATGTACAGTCCATTACGTTCACATTTCCTCCAAACTGCTGTCTCTTTCCTTGAACACAGAGTACAGGAAAGGATGCTTTCTGCCCCCACTCATGTCTCTCAACTGACTTTATCTCATTCGAAAAGGGAATTGAGACATTTAGCATGCACTGCCTTCAGTAGGTTGCCTCCCTTCTAATGTCTATTGCCTTAGGATGAGAGAGGTTGTAAACATGGAGGAATGCCTTTGATATCAGAGAGTTTCACTGGAGTAACATCAGCATGAATGAATGCAAAATGAGGTCCATGGGGAATAAAATGCTAAGCCTGGGGAGAAAAAAAAATCAAGATTCACAGCACTAGTCCAGAAGAATAGTAGCTCATACCATATAAGAACCCCATAGTTCTCATTTCCTCCTTATCCCTTCAGGACAGGAAAGAACATCCTGCTCTTCTAATATGAACAAAATAAAAGTTATTTTTGGAAGGAAAAACTCATGTTCAGAGCACATTTTTAAAAAGACATCGCTAATCTGTGATTCTGATGATGCATTTGGAGCACAGCAGGTCCCTTTGCATCAAGAAACCCACATTTATTGACTCAGCACCATCTACGCTCAGGCAAAAGATTTGTGTTGGTTGAACAAGGTGGGGATTCTTTGTCAGCACATTAATGGTGACTTGAAGCTCAAGTGCCATCTCTGATATCGGTGTGCTCTCACCAGACACACACCAGCTGGGAAGCCCAGCCCTCTCCTGGGGGAGAGGAGCCTGGAAGTATGGGAGCCTAAGGTCATGGCACACTGATAGATGTGCATGTTGACTCAGTAAGTCTGAAAAAGGCTCTTTGTAACTATCCTGGAGTTCCACTTTCTTCTCCATTACCCCAAGACAAATTGAATACAGGACAAAGACAGAGTCCCCCATGCTCATTGTTGAGGTATCTTGGCATGCTATGCTTTTTCTGCTATCTCAGGGCCTGCAGAGGAGCATGTGATGCAATTTCCTGGACAAATGTTTCAAAGTTTAGAGCATCAAGTCAAATTCAGAGCTGTTAGGGCCAAGTGTTGCTTTTTGTATTTGATGGATCACTTGAAAGGACAGCACAGCAATGAAATCAGCCTCAGATTTGTTAATGTGCATAAACAATATTAATTCATGAATAATGTTTTATTTTGGATTTTGATAAGTAACTGTCACTCCCAAAGCTTCTTAGGAGGCAAGTAAGATAGAAGAATGTGTATTAGTGCAGTATATAACAATAAGGACAAACAAATTGTAGAGGACTTAATAATTTACCAATTCAAGATTAGCAAACAGCTAATGTACTATAAAAAGAGTTCCACTTTCCCTTTAAAAACCATTCATAGAGTGTAAGATTTTAGCTCCTCTCAGTGTCAAGGGCCCCAAATACCTAAGCAGTCTCTTGGGAATGACCTCATCTGTAGTTTCTGAGTGTATTCCCAGGGATTCGTAATGCTAGGAATGGCTGGATGGAAAGCTGGGGGCAGGAGCTCGCTGCCCCAGCACAGCAGGGCTCCCCAGATTGCAGCACGGGCCAGCAGTGCCTACAGAGAGCTCCTGCAGCATCCAGAGTGTGCCCAGGGCAGTGTCCTCCTGTCACTGCAGCCATCGGAGCAGGCTGAAAAAAACCATCCCGAGATATTCCTGTGAAATCAGTGAATTACTCACATACTTAAAGCACTGATTTCCCTGGTGGGACAAATTGTGTTCAGTGGTTTTCATACGAAAGGATGTGAGATTGCTGCTGCTGACTGTCTCCATTTGTTCTCAGACAGGAAGTGGAGAAGGGCAGTGGGACCAGTGATGAGGTCTGTGCAAACAGACACTGGAAACTCAAATCAGTCACAGAAGTATGTGGATAGAGAGAAAAGAGAAAAACCTTTGCTTCTCTTTGCCCAGCAAATCCTGGTAATTCTTCAGAATGTGTACTAACTATTTCCAAGTATGTCTCTTACCGTGTGATGATTTACCCTAAATTGCAAAGTCTGTGGTTTTCACTGGGATATCTGAACTCTCTGGTTCTCCACAGGGGAAAGATAAATGAATCTACAGAGCAGACTTCAGTGTCACAGCTGAGGGAGATAAGGAAACTGTGGAGAAGTAAAAGCACAAATTCCCTTTAAGAAGGGAATGAACAAGAAGGGTATATGAACAAATTCCCTTTAAGAAGAATGCATAATTCTACACACCATCACTTACATACCAGAAAATAATACACAAATCCACTATCTAGTTAGAGTTCTGAATGTGTGTGTTATAGAGCAGATGAAGCAGCTCAAACTACTGTGCAGAAAACAGATCTTGGGTTGTCTAAAGATAGATGGTGAAAAACTATCAAACATCCAGAGTTTCCTAGACTTCACCGGAGTGAGAGATACATCAGTACAAATTGAGTCTCTGGCCTCCTGGAGCTCTGCAAATCATCAAAAAGGACATTAATGTCATTAGCAAAACCAACAAACGTGCCTATACTTATTACTTGTTTGTAATAAGATTTGGCTAGTGTATAATTAGCAGGCTGCAGAAGTCTTTTACGACCTCTGAGAACAGTCTCTGCCATGCTGAGGCTTACCAGAAAATTCCCATTCTTTCCATGTAGTTACAACTTCCCCATTGATTTCTACCCCATCAGATGGACTGACATATGTATATGCTACATGTCATATGAATCCATGTGAAATATATATATACATACACATACACATGCATTACTTTGGTTTGATAATGTATTCCACAAGGATAATCTTTGACCAGGAAGACTTGTTCCCCAAGGGGCAATAACACTCTTCTGCCAAGAGTAGACACAGGATTACCCATTAGTAGGCTTGCATTAGTTGGCTTGAGCATTGAACACATCTCACTGTGTGTGGTTGATCGAGCTGGTTCTCTGCCCTTCTGCTGGGATGCTTTTTTCTCAGGGCTTAAACATGGCTGTAGTGAGTTCTTTAAACATGTGTCTAACTAGGGCAAGGGAGGTTGGAATGTCACTGGGACAAGTCACTGAGTAGCTGCTGAACTGGGGCCTTGATTTGGATCCCAGTGCCAGCTGGGTGCCAGAAAATGGCTCTGAACAAGACAGCAATTCATGCCACCACGTTATAGAAAGCCGGGGGAACGTAATTCTTTGGTTTAGGCTTGTATGATGGTGGATGGGAAAATGGCACACAAGTGTTCATCTGACACTGAAGCAGATGAGAACAGCGGTGTTGGAGTTGGCCCTCTGTCAAGCTGAGCTGCAGCTACAGATCAGGCATCCTGCCTGGCTTTCAGATAGGAAACCAGCTCCAGACCTCGCAGCTCTGCTGCGTTTTTCTACAACGGGGGGCTTTTCAAAGCTGTTGAACGTATACATGAGAACCGGCTGTTCCACTTCCTTTTCCAACACCAGAGGTGTAAAGAGGCCAGCACATAGCCAAGAAATGGGGCCCTGAGTCAGCTGGGATTTTCTGAGCATCTGACTGATAGATACCCTTCCTCGGATGGAGCACTCCAGCTGCTGGAGCTGGCTGCTGCTGCTGCTGCTAGGGGCCAGCTCTCAGGTTCCTTTAATGTTCTCTGTGCTGTGCTCTGAAGCTCAGCTCAATCATACAAGTGCTTTGGGAAGCTGGCATGTTGTGCCCACCCTGGGACACAATGTGCTTGGGACAGCAATGTGCTGGGACTGTGGGAATGATTCCTTCCCATCTCATGGATGAACAATACATTCCCTTCACTTGTGATATTGTTATCAATGATTCCAAATGAGATAGAAAAAATTCTTTCCATGCTGTGTAACGAGCTTCCTGGCAGAGAGATCCAGATGCAGATATGATACTCATGCTCTGGTACTTTCAAGAATTATCAGTGTAATGTTGGATGCTAATAGAAAGACACTGCATGTTAAAAAAAACCCAACGAAATAACTGCTGTAATTCTGTTGCTGCTGCAAACTTGGTGTATGAACATGGGCACATCTTCAGGAGAAAACATTTCATGCCCAAGCCAAAGTTTTCTGATGTCCTGACAGATAGTCTTTCAAATCCCATTATAGCAGGTATGGCCATAATTCATAATCTTTCTTCTACCTGGGTGCTCATTTTCCCAATCCTCGACTAAAGTGTCCTGAGCCACTGATTTGTCTAACTGGATCCAACACTATGCTTCTGTTTTGAAGCCTGCTAGCAGGCAGACAACACCAGCCAGTTTTACTTACAGAGCCCCTCTGGTTTCTGGGGAACTTTCATTTCTCTCAATGTCAAACTGGCAATTCAAGACTAATGAACTGCTGTGAATACTCTGCTTTATCAGAGGAAATAGTTGGAGGCTGAAGTCTTGGTCCCTAACAAGTTTTTGCGAAGATATTAACATGTCTTGCCAAGACCTAGTAATTCCCTCGCAGCCAATGCAACATTCCTCAGAGGCCATAAGGCAAGACTGGAAAGGGGGATCATGTGGCTGGGCCCAAGCTGAATTAGCTACTCCAGAGAAACGCCCTGAACATGTGACTTCTTTGCAGACATGGATCTAAAGTAACAAACCCACCTGACTTTGGTGAATCTGTTCAAGACATCTATTCTCAAGATGTGTTGTGTAGGAAAAATAAAAATAAATTTTCAAAAAGGAAATGAAGAACTGTACATACAATGCTATAGCCATAAGAAAACAAGTATGATTGATGATTGGGGTAAAAAAAAGGAAGTGGGGAAGAAGACATTGCCCAGCTATGCCTACATTTTATTTGCTTGCTCTCCTGTGAGGAAAGTATCAGGAGAAGAATAACAGAAAAATGCTACCCATATCCCCTGTAACTGATTATGCAAAATACTGTCCTTCTGGGAGCTGCTTACAATAAGTTAAACCTGACTTTCAGGGGATGAACAGCAGGTTTTCAATTATGGCATTTGGGACCTCTGGAATGGGGATTATGAGAAGACAGCATAAGTCAGATGGCCCTTGTGAGACGTGCTTTTTATTCAGCGACAGATGAGACCTCACACTGGTACTCTTGCAAGCACTCAAGGTATGTACAGTAAAGGGCAGCACAAAGATCTTCAAACAGGCTCCAGGAGCAGCGGAACATGGTTTGGGCTGGGGGAGGATCAGTGCCTTGGATCCCAGGGTGTTACCATCGCCGTGCCTCTGCTCAAATGCCATGCAGCTAATTAGTTGTGGGAGCAGCCCTGGTGCCTGCTGGTTGGGTTACCTCTGTGCCACATGCTATTGCTGAGCTATTTCCCCAGCCTGAAGGGCAGGGGGAATTTTACCAGCAGGTTCAGTGAAAACAGGCCAGCAGGCTGTGCTTTGCATCTCCTACACTAAGAATCTTTACTTGGTTCACCACTCATTGTTCTGACAGTTGTCTCATTTATTCACTTTTTACACCAAAATCCATTCCTCTAAAGCTTATGTTTAGCCTAAAGCTTCAGCATGTGCTAATAGTATTAATCATCCTGGAAATAGCTCTGTCTGCTCTGCTATCAGCAGCTATCTTGATGACACACTGTCCCAGCCCCACATTGCTTCCCGGCTCTCCGGGGGTGGCTCTCGAGCAAGTGCACAGCAGGGAAGGGGGACAGGAGGCAGAAGGAAGCAGAGGGGGATGCCCTTGGGCTGTGCAGCCATATTTCAGAGGCTGTGCCAAGGTGCATTTAGCTGCATTTTCAGCCCTGGTTCTTTTGGGGGGGTCTGAGCTTCCCCTGAGTGTCCCATCTGTCCTGGAGGAGGCATCACACAGCAGGTTTGGGCTGGTAAACATGGTCTAGAAAGCTTCCAAGAAGGATCCTCTTGTCACAGGCTTTAGGGGCAGATGGGACTTGCAGATAGGAGAGCCAGGTCTTGGAAGTGCTCTGGGGTCCTGCAGTTCAGCTAAATGTTGATGTTGCTGTGTGACCTGCCCATAAGGTTTTGCCTTTTTACTAGCCTGACTTCTGTGTATGCTTCTCTTCAGGAAAAGGAAGGATATTCTGGAGGGCTTCAAAACCTTATCCTGAATATATTAAGAAATAGCACTATGTGTGGAATCACCAGCAGAGAAATTAAACTAAGAATAAAAATAGAGTTTCTTTCTGTTTTCTGATTAAAAAAAAAAAAGAAAGAAAAAGCAAATGCCCAAATCTTGGACTCTCATGTTTCTAATGGACAGTCTCCAAATAAAAACATCCTCTGGGGCAATGCCATGTTCCCTTCACTATTGTCTGAACCAGTTTTTCCCTTTTTTTCTGATTGTATAATATCTCACAGCCAGCTATGGCAATTGTGGAAAAATGCCAGTAACAGTAGTAAGGGTGCAAGTAACACACTGCCAGCTTTTTTGAATATAATTTAGCTGCTGAAAACCAAATGATGGCTACAAGCATATGACCAGTCACCTGCCTGCTTCCTGGCCCACGGCTTAAGAACTTCAAAATAGTACAAAAATATTTGCCAGGTAATTAAAAACCCTGACTTTTACGAAGGTCAATAGAGATGGCTCTGCCAAGGAATGCACACACAAAAAAATTCCAGCACAACTGGCAAACCACTTCCCATGTCTTAGTTTTCTATTTTAATATGATGCAAAGTACTTGCAGACCTGACTTTTCCATGATCCACAGCAGATGCCAGAAGAACAAATTTCCACTCAGGGCATTTGGTCAGGTAAAGTACTACTGTACTGAAAGTTGCACATGATGGAGTAGTCATTGAATAGGAAAACATGAGGTCATTTTTAGATATTGATAATTCATGGAAATGTAAAATATATGGGGCATAAGTGGGAGTGGAGCAGAATACTGCTATGGTAATTGTCCAAGAAATGTTAGGCTTTTATTCACAAATCAATTGACAAGGCAACAAGTTCATCTGAGATCATTGTGTATCTGAGGTGCTTCTGCAGTACTTGAATTTTAGAACCCTAGTATCCCATAGCAATGTAAAAATATTGTATGTGTAGTTGAAATTAACATCGTCACCTGACTTCTTCAGCACTGATAATTTATTTTGACTCCGTGGTCCTTGGGGTAATATTCTTCCTTCAATTCAGAGAATACTGTCAGCATTAACAGTGAATCATAGACAGGAGAGAATAATCAGCTTGCAGCTTCATATCTTTTCCAGCTAACCTTTTGCCATGAAGCATTTTTAAAAGGCAGAAAATGAACATAAAATTGAAAGTTGACTGAGCTATTTCATGATTTTTACTACAGCAGCAACAATATCCGTGCCACTAAACAAATTTACTGAGAAAATTATTTTTGCTCTCAACACTGTTGGGAAAAAGCCAAAGTTCCCAAATTACAATTCCCAAGTTCTCAAATTACAACAGTACTGCCCAGGCTAAACACATTTTAAAAAGTGAGGATTTTGTGCTTTTGCTTTTGCTCCCTCCAAAAATGCGGCGCGTTTCTTGCCTCATGAGCTGACATCCTGTCAGCCACATTGTTTTTTAATCAAATGCTTTCCTTTACCTGTTGCTTGACATTAACCCATTGCTCCTCCTCTGGATCCTCTCCTCCACATCTGTGCTCCCATTTCCTTTCTGCTGCTGTGCTTTTTAAGTTAACATCAATTTTAAAAGTTCCCTTTTAATCAGCCCAGGCCTGCTGGCATGAGCTGTCAGCAGTATTCATTTCTCTGGGCTCTTGCCTTGTGTTGCATTGCCTTGGCAACAAGATTTAGCAGCAAGGCAACAGTCTTGAACTTGTCAGAGTCTGCTGCAACGCGCCGAGCATGTATTACTCTGCAGCACCTCAGGTTGCTATAACAACTACTAACAATAAAACTCATCTCCTGGCTTTTAAATACAGGAACTTCTACAGTCTGTTTCCTGGCAGGACTGCAGCAATATTATGTGATTCCTGGCTGTGCTTGTTTTGCCTTCTCCTTCCTTTTTGCACATGATAGCAGCCTGCAGGAGCTGGGGAGGGCAGCGCAGCCCGTGTCGCGTCGGCGAGCAGGGGCACTGCCAGGGCTGACAGTGGGGCTGGGGGAACAAAATGCCAAGGGATCCCAGGGACAGTGCAGGCCACAGAGCCCCAACAGCAAACTCTAAATGCTCCAGAATGGTGATGCTCAGCACCTGCCTGCATCAGGCCTTTGGCTGTGGCATTTTGGCTTTTTCCCCTGTTCCAGCAAAGTACACCTTGTGTGGCTGGTAATGGCATCCTGGGGAGGAGACTGCAGCCATCAGAGGTCTCTATCAGCACAAAGTGCTTTCTCACATCCTTGCAAATGTTCAGCTGGCAGTATTGATGACAATAAAGGAGCAGTAGAGTGTGGAAAGTTGGGCAAGGGACCAATGACCGTCATAAGATCATATAATATCTCAAGCTGGAAGGGACCCATGAGGATCATTGAGTCCAATTCCCTGCTCCTCACAGTAGTACCTACAAATAAACCCTATGACTGAGAGCATCCTCTAGATGCTCCTTGAACTCTGGCAAAGTTGGTGCAATGACCACTCCCCCAGGGAGTCTGTTCCAGGGATCAAAAACCTCCCCGTGAAGAACCTTTTCCTAATGTCCAGTCTGAACTTCCCCTGACACATCTTCATTCCATATTCTCCTGTCCTATCACTGGTCACCCAAGAGAGATCAGCATCTGCCCATCTCCTGCCTGCTGTGAAGAAGCTGTAGCCTGCAATGAAGAAATCCTTCAGTCTCCTCTTCTCTGAGCTGAACAAACCAAGATATCTCAGCTGCTCCTCTCAGTCTTGCCCTCGAGGCACCATCTTAGTTGAACTCCTCTTAGCACAGTCTAATAGTTTGATGTCTTTACATTGAGGAGCTCCAATCTGCACAGAGTACCCTGCAGCAGTGCAGAGCAGAGTGGGACAATCTCCTCCCTTGACAAGCTGGTGATGCTGTGCCTGGTGCACCTCAGGACTGGGTTGGCCCTTTGGACTGACAGGCGCTGTTGGCTCGTATTTAATTTGCCATCGACCCAAAGCCCCAGATCTCTTCCTGAGGAGCTGCTCCCCAGCCTCTCCTTCCCAAGCAAGTACATATAACCAGGTCTGCTCAATCCCAGGTGATGTTTGTACTGAGGTACCTGTGCCCTGAAAAGCATGGCTTGTCACGATACAAATGTTGCAAATTAAGTGTGAATCA
Organism: Onychostruthus taczanowskii; assembly: GCF_017590055.1. Lineage (NCBI taxonomy): Eukaryota > Metazoa > Chordata > Aves > Passeriformes > Passeridae > Onychostruthus > Onychostruthus taczanowskii. The sequence continues at coordinate 9,509,214 of NW_024502568.1, read as the reverse complement.
CTGGTGCTAGGTATTTAAAAACCTCTTAGCAGAGACAAGACTGTTAGTGCCAGTGGAACTCTTTATGAGGAATATTTTCAGTCAATGAAACTGCAGGATGAGGATGCAAATTGAGCCAGTGCAGAACTACGAACCATGGAAATTTCTCAGCAGCTCACCCAGTGCCCTGTCACATCTCCTTCCTGTGGCTTCATTCATGAGGACAGAGCAAAGCACTCATCCTTTTCCTGTATGTCACATCCATGAGTATCTCGTGCAGACTCAACACCATTCTCACTTTTCCATAACATGGCTCATATTTCTTCAAAGGGACAGAATTCATAACCCATGACGTGAACAATGGGAAGGCTTGTACAAGAATAACTCAGGATACAGCTCATTTCAAGCGTGGTGAGGGATGCAAACAGGAACAGAAAAGAAGCAGCAGATCTTTCCTCCTTTATGAGTGAAGCTCAGGTTCTGCAGCCAGGAAGCACTGCCTGTGATACAGCAGTGGGATGTGGGAGGAGGCAAAGCTCTCTCTGAGCAAAGGTCTGTTTGTTTATAATGTAAAAATGGTGCTTTTCACCTTCCACAGTTGCTGCCAGCTGAAGGACAGTGACTGCAGGTGACAGGAGCTGCTGGAGATCTGGTCACACTGCTTTGCACTGGCTGCCTTCCTGTGGGGCTAAAAGCTGAGATCCCTCAGGGTCCCCAAGCACAGGGCACAGCCTGGACCCCCAGGTCTTCTAGAAATGACCCCAAGTAGGACTCATGTGGGTAATGCTGATGATAAAAGAATCAGTACAGGGCACAAAAGTTGCAAGCAAGGAGCATCCCTGGATATGCATGATCTTTCCACAGAGAAAAAAGTGACCTCATTTGCTTTCTCAGGCTCCTACATTCTCCTTTACAGAGTTTTGAGTAAACATTCCCTGAACAAAGTTGCTAAGAGTCCAGCCTGACAGAGATGCCCTGGCCCTCAGATTTCTCTGGAGCGCCTCATATTTCATGTTTCATTTGGGAAAAAAAAAAAAAAATCAGCCTAGGTTTTCTCACTCCTAATCTAGAGTTTTGGTTTAACAGACAACACCAACTAATCAAACATAATGAGCCTTTATTTTAAGGAAAACAGCTAATTTTAAAAGCCCAGTTTTGCAGTTACGTCTCAGGACAGCAGTGTCTAAAGAATTGAAATGTCATAGGTGGGGTCTCAAATGTCCCAAATCTCTCACAGATATCAGCTACAGATCACTGTCCCTGGGACATGAGAGTTAAGGAACATGGCCAGACACCAAAGTAAAGCACCTCAGCCTCACAGTTTGGTGTAATGTGCAGGGCATGTGCCAGCATCCAGCTTTGTGCCCAGGTGCTGATCACAGCCTGGAAATGCCTCATGGCAACTGCAGGTTTGTTCCAACAAGGCCAGGCGCAGAGCCTGGGCCACATTTTTAAGGTTTAAAGTTTCTATACTGAACACATGTAGAATGTTTAATCCCAACTTTTCTCTGCTTTGTGCTGTTATCTGAGACAGACAGTAACCCAATACTTTGTGTCTGGACTCCTGCACTTACTGGAATAAACATCTGTTTCTTGTACTGTGATTCATTTAATATATTATACAGCTTGGGACACCAAATTATTTCAACACATTCAGGCTCAAGGGATTTTTCAGCAGGTGAGTGGGCCTCGCTCACAAAGGCAGTGACTTTGGGTGGGAACTGGGCTTGTAAAATGTGGCCCTTTTATATATTTATACAAATAAATGTCTATTACTCTGCAAATATTAATTAGAAACAAAATCCACTGGCAATCTCAGCTGCTAAACTGGTGTTAACATTGGGAGGAGTGACACTATCCCAAACCAAGGCAGGAGCTCACAGGAGGGTTCTCATTCACCTCCCAGGCAGACAGGACCTAGCAGACACCTAGCTCCATTAGTTTTATTGCTGGAGCAGATAAGGAAACCTTGTGTTATAAAAATATTTCCCAGGTGTCAGGCCAAAACATGGGCAGGTCACTGCACCCTGTTAATGTTTGTGCTAGTGAAGACTTTGAGGAAAAAGGCATCATAGGAACTGGATAAAGTCTCTTTTGTGCAATGAGCATGATTTTAAAATTTATATATGGAATATATTCATAAATATATGCAAGTCATCAGGATATATTTCCTTGCCAGAATGGAGTTTCATGCAGGCTGAACAAAGGGTCTCCTAAAGCATTTAACACCAGTGCTGCACCAGTGACCACTGTGGTCTCTTTTGCATACATTAGATCTAGCTTTTCCCATCTCTTTTCCTGCTAGAATGGACAAGGGAAAATTAAGAGTCCTGGAAACAGCCACGAGGCTCAAATCTGGGCCATTTGCAAAGAGGCAAGTGCAGGTGACAGGGGATGTGTGTGCACTGTGTGGTGTTGAAAGGGAGCCAGGCAGAGAATGCAGCAAACATTTCGTTTTCATCTGAGTCGTTAAAGGTTTGCAGGCAAAGCCTGAACATCTGGTATTTGACTTAAAAGAGCAGACGTGGAAATACTCAGATATCTACCTGGCCTACTGCTGCCTCCCTTTCCTTTCCAAATGTGGCTGCTGGGAACCACCCAGCCATGATCAACTTCCAGCACTGGCCAGATAAATTGTCCTCCCAAGAAAAACGAAGATAAGATCTCCAGATAGGCTTGTTTCTTCTCTCCCTGCTATCTTTTCCCCCAAACACAACATTTGTTGTTGCAGTTTCTAGTTTCACTGTTTCCAAACACACAAAATTTATTTTAAACATGATCCAAGAGGACTCATGCCACATGTTTGAAACCTTCATTTAAGTCAGAGCTGAGAGCTAAAAATACAAACAATTTTTTGCTGTTCTCAGGCCCTTCCTTTTCTTGGCACATTACAGCACTGCTGTTATATACTACCAAAACACTGGCTTTGATTGTTGTTAGGTAATTTTCTAGAGTGGAAATAGGAAGAAAACTGGACTTGCTGTCCCCCAGATGGACACAGGTGTGCCCCTGAGCTGGGAGGATGTGACCCTGCCCTGCCAGAACTGAGATGTGAGCATGGCCAAACTCACTTGGGTTGTTGTGAGTGAAGCAACTTTCACGTGACAGTTTGCAGGACAGCCCCTGGAAACACAAACACAAGAGGGTGGTTATTGTCCAGGCAACCCCAGCGCTCACACACCGATGGGAGGGACTGTTCAGTCATGTGTGCAACCCTGTAAAAATGTGTTTTGGACCTGTGTTGGCAGGGAGGAAGCGATACCACACTTCACCTCCAACCCTCTGCGTGTCTCCTGCTGCATTTCCCAGCTTGGAAACAGTGCGGAGGCTGTGGCACTGTGGGGCCATGGCAAAGAGCCCGATGGTCAGGGAAGCAGGGCTGAGAGCACCCTTTCATCTGCCCAGTGGCCAGGAGATGTCCCAAGCCACTGGCAGACGCCACTGGCATCCCCTGTCCTTGGCAAGAGCTGTGTGGATGCTCAGCCCCCTGCTGCAAATCCTCAGTTTCTATTGCCCTCTCCCACAACAATCTGCATTACTTTGAGGGGGAAAAAGAAAGACTTGGTCACAGACTGGTTGCTGGGTCACTTCTGACACCACCAGTCTCACCAAGGTGCCAAATAGCATCTGCCATCAAAGGCTGTGGGATGCTTGAGATGGGCAGGGGTCATTTTTGGTGATTAGATTGCAAAGCAGGAGTCTAAATTTCACAGGTGCCCCAAAAGACGAAGGTGAAGGAAATGAAAGTTACAACCACAATAAAGGTATAATGGGTATAGGAGGGTTGATAAGATAAAGTAAGTTCTTTTATGGCTTGTTTCCTGGCCTTGATCACTTGATAGAGATGAAGATGACAACAGTTAATGGCTGTTATTTGGTGACGTTGGTCTCTGGGAATTTTGATTGCTACTCCTCAGGTCTTCCTCCCTCACCCTCTTTTTTTGTTATCTGATGCAAAAGCAGTATTATAAGGACATAAAAGATAGCCCAATTAGGAAAATTTAATCCAAAGCAAGGTAGATTGAAGTGCTTCCATAAAAGATCTTTGCATCAGAATTTTTACCATTTTATATGAGGTCAAGCAACCACTTAGAAAGGACAGATTCATCTCTTCAAACATTTCATAACATATATCATAGACAGCTCTGCCTGATAAATGAATTATTAAAGATTTTACATTATCTACATTGGCAAGTTCATTAGGACCACTTCAAAGCTTCCCAGAGACTTAAAATGCCCAGGAAACAAGCATCAAACCTTTTGGCTTAACTGGAAAGCTCACTCTGCCTTCTCTTATTTAACTTATTAGTCATATATTATTCAAATGAAATAAATAGTGCTGCCTCCTCTGCTCATCCAGGCAAAGCCTTTAGCAGCAATCCACTGGCTCATTCAGCCTGGGCATGCACCAACCCCCCGTGCAATCCAGACCCCCTCAGGGCTCATCCATGGGCTAAACACTGCTCCTGTTGGCTCAGGAGATGCTTGCAGTGTTTAGAGCCAGGTCCCTGCAGGCAGACAGGGCAGCAGCTCACCAGGCACAGTCACACCTCCACCTGTGACACGGCTGTTCACTGCAGAGGACTGGTCACCAGCATAGGCAGGAGATATCTGCAAAATGCTTTGTGACCTGAAAATATCTTTTCTTACAAGATCATTACTCTTCTGGAATGAGGTTCCTATGCAGAATACCCATCAGTTTGTCATTATTAATTCTATCAGGAAGGAAAGCAAATTAGTCTGAATTTCAGTGCTCAATGAGTCAGAACCAGTTAGAAGTCACCTCTGGCTACAGAAACCTTAACAATGTGGCTCTGCAATACCAGGCACTCAGTAACAACCTAAAAGCTCTTCCAGACATCAATATTTTCCCTTCTGTTTTCTGCTTCCTTTAGCACATTTTTAGGAGATAGGAATGAAGCCTTTTTTTTTACCTTTATTAAATAAAGAACTTGACGAGGAAGACAGAATGGGGACACATTTTGGCCACCAGACAATGCAGTAAGGTGTTTTTGAGTGGTGGCTTAATTCATTTCAAATTACATAGAGACATCAATATCACATTGATAGTCTGTCCACAGTGATGCTTGTTATTTCTGCCCTGAGCTGGGTCCGAAGTAGAGAAAGTTAATAAAATTCAATCCTCCTGGTTTGTTCTCCTCTCTTGCTGAGGCTGTAGGAGGAGGGAGGACAGACCTGCTTTCACACTGTAGTTGTTTTCCTTGGACTGGCTGTGGACAGGTAGAATGGCATCTCTAGACCTGGAGAAACTGGGGCAAGTTCTGTGAAAATGCTGAGCTTTCCCCTTCCCTGTCCTCCCCCTGGTACACTGGGATCTGCCAGCAGCTTGATTATTTCATACTGTGCACGCTCCCCAAGTCACACTCCCACATACAAGAAGTGTTTTCTTTCCTCCCTGTATTTGATTGCCACTGCTCCCACGGTCCATGAGCTAGCCCAAAGTGATATATAATGATTTGCTGGCAAAAAATAATCAAACAAACAATTTCACTGGCACAGGCTGATTACCTTGTATTTAGCCTCTGTCCTGAATTCAAACAAAATGAAAATGCTGCAGAACAGGAGAGGAGAAGGCGTCCCCACTTGGAGAGCTGGAAAAGCACATGACAAACATTTGAAATGTTTTGGACTGATCTTTTTCCCTTCCCTGGGCTGGTGCACAGCTCTGGCAGGTGCAGATTTCCACAACCCTCTATTAAGAGCCACAGCCAAATTCAAAATCTACCCCCAAATTATTATTATTACTGTTATTGTGAGTCAGAGGAGGCTGAAAGGACTATTTCACAACCCTGATTGGATTCAGCTGCAGAGTTCACCCTCAGCAAATGATGGTGATCATCGTGCCAATGTTGCAGTGCTTTTAAAATGTCCTGACACGTGCTTTAGTATGAACATCACTGAATTCTGGCTGGTTTCCAAGAAATTAATATTCTCAGCAAATATTCTGCAGGGTGAGCATAATGTGGTCTGTAACACAAATGCAAAACACGGCTGTAGTTTACCCCGGGGGGGACACTGATGTGTGATGAACTAAATGGGCCTTTTTGGCCCAGACTGCCAGGATTGCAGGATCCCTTGTGGGCAAGGCTGAAAGATAAGGTGAGAATAATGGAGAAACAGCAATTAGCTTCACCCAAGGAGGTTAATGAGGAAAGAAATTTTCCTGTTATAGCAGTCCTGGTCAGCAGCCTCTCCCTCCTCAGGGACAGTCTGCAAGCCCAGCCCCATCCAATGGCCATGCCAATGCTGGGATGCTGGTTGCAGAACAGACCTTTTATTCTCTTCTGTCGGATTACAAGTTTTGCTGTGCTGTGTTGTACCCTGCATTGTATTCCAGGGATCTGCAGTGTGGAGAACAGCACAGTTGCTGGCCAGGCCTGACTGCAGGGGAGCTGGAAATGCTGAGTCTGCAGAACAGCCTGAGAGAAAAAGAAGCCAGACCCTTTCCAGATGTGCACAGCAAAAGGTCAAGGGGCAAGCTGCAATGCAGGAAATCTGCTTGGGTATCTGAAATTAACCTTTTTGCTCCAAGGTGGTCAGCACTAGCACCAGCTGCCCAGGGTGGCTGTGCTTCTCCTTGCTTGGAGATACTCAAAACCCAAAAGGACAGTCCCTACACAACCTGCTCTAGCTTTGAAGCTGGCCTTGCTTTAGCAGAGGGTTGGACTGAAGACCTCCAAAAGCCCACTGCTGCAGGCAAAGCCCTCTTGTCTGGACAGTCAGAAAGCAGAGGCTTTTCTTTTGCTGTAGCCTTTCTTGGTGGTGATCTTGTCACATCTGCATTTCTGTAACAGCCTCCTGTTTCTGTCAGTGGGGTTCACCTAAAGCACCGTCAGGGCAGAGCAGGACAGTAGAAGGTATTTTCATTAGGAAGCATGCACGGTAAATGACCAGATTTTCATATAATCATAGAATAGTTTGGGTTGGAAGGGACCTGAAAGACCATCCAGTGTCAACCACGGACACTGGACCAGGTTGCTCCAAGTCCCATCCAGCCTGGCCTTGGGTATCTCCAGGGCTGGAGCATCCGCAACTTCTCTGGAGAACCTCTTTCAGTGTATCATCACCGGCACAGCACAGAATTCCTCCACCGTGCGTCATTTCAGCCTGTCCAGCAGTGTGGTGCGGGGGGAGCAGGTGTAAGACCGAGCCTCCCCTGCGCTGCCCCGGCTCCTTCTCCGCCCGCCTTTGGCGGCTCGCAGCCCCCGCTGAGCGGCCTCCATCGCTCCACGCTGGGCTCTGGACGTTCAGAGCGGGGCGGATCGCGGAGGTGCCTCCCCTGCGCTGCCCCGGCTCCTTCTCCGCCCGCCTTTGGCGGCTCGCAGCCCCCATCGCTCCACGCTGGGCTCTGCACGTTCAGAGCGGAGCGGATCGCGGAGGCGAGCGCTGACCGAGCTGTGGGACAGGCGCTTCGCTCCGCTCCCGTCCGGCTGCAGCGCACTCCGGTGCCGCGGGCTCCACACCGCCTTCCCCTCAGCGGGACACGGAGCCCCGTGCCCCGTCCGGACAGCTCCGGCGGGCACGGCACGGCACGGCGGGCGCGGCGCGGCGCGGCGCGGCACGGCGGTCCCCACGCCGGGCAGCGCGGCGGTGTTGCTGACGGTCCCCTACTCGGTGCCGGTGCCGCCCGCGCGCCCCGTGACATCAGCGGTGACGCGATGGGGGCGGCCCTGGCGGCCCACGTGGGCGCTGACGTGGCGGCGGCGGGCGGGCCGGCGGCAGGTGAGGCGCGGCGAGCGGGGCAGCCCCGGGTGGGTGCCCCGAGCTGATGGCGGGGAGCGGGACCTGTGCCCCGCGCCCGGCCTGGGCCTGGCTTGCCCCTCCAGCCGGTCCCCGGCGGGTCTCCGGGCCCAGCCCGGGCAGGCAGGCCCTGCGGAGGATCCAGCACTGACAGCCGGGCCCGGCCGGGGTGGCCAGGCCCAGGCGGCTTCGGCAGTCCTGTGGAGGGCTGGGGGAGGCTTTTAGCCCAGCAGGGCACGAACATCTCATTTACGAGGAGATATGGGGGGAGCTGGGCCTGTTCAGTCTAGAGAAGAACAGACTGAGAGGGGATCTCATCAATGCTTGTGAATGGTTTAAAGGTGGGTGCAGAAGGATGGTGCCAGGCCCTTAGAGGTGGTGCCCAGCAGCAGGACGAGGAACAATGGCCATAAACTAATCCACAAGAAGTTCCACCTCAACATGAGGAAGAGCTCTTTACACTGAGTGTAGCAGAGCACTGAACAGGCTGCCCCGGGATGCCTTGGTGTCTCCTTCCCTGGGGACATCCACAACCCACCTGGGTGTGTTCCTGTGCCACCTGCTTCAGGTGACCCTGCCTTGGCAGGGGGCTTGGACTGGACCAGAGGTCCTTTTCAACCCTAGCAGTTCTGCCATTCTGTTTGGTGACTTAGAGGTGCTGTGAGAGGGGACAAGCAATGGGCTTGTGCCTCAGTGTGTGGCTGCCCTGTGTGCAAAGCAGCCTGGCTTTGAGGTGGTGCTGCTGGCTCCCAACTGTGCGAGCCAATTTTGAACAAGACTGTTCATGAAAGAGAAAGTGGAGAGGAAATTATCACAAGGACGAGCATATCTGAAGAAAACATGACATAAACACTCAGGGTGGTCTGTGCAGCAGCCACAGGCAGACCCAGCTGCTGGCCTCACCTCCCTTCTCCAGTGTGGCACTGGCACACGCTGTGACACAGTGGGCAGGGTGGTCCCAGTCATTGCTGGTGCCGGGGCTCGCAGCGGCCCATCACTGCCTGTGGGAGGCAGGAGGATGTGTCTGCCTCCTCTGGCAGCATTTTCGTGGTTGCTCTTTGCCCCATGTGTCTGATGGAGATGCTGTCCAGGCAGGATATGGTCTGGGCTCTTGGAGAGCTGCCTCCTGCAGTCTGAGTGAGGTGTAGATAATATATGTCTAGACAGTGGCAGATTTTGGGATCCAGCTCTGACTCTTGTCATGCTACAGTGGTACTTTGCATGTTACTCCTGCTCTGCCTTAATTTCCCCATCTGTAATATGAGGAGTGGCCCCTGATAGAGTGACTGAGAAAACAAATTGGCATGAACCAGCACACGCTTGCAAGATTTAATCATAAATCTTGACAAGCAAATGCCTGACCCTTGATGTTCCCTGTTCCCTTGTGGTTCACCCTCAGTGCATCTCTAATCTTACTACCAAGAACACAGTGTTAATGCATTTTCAGGTTGTGGCTGGGGGATGAGAATGTTTTATGGGCGGGCAAAGTTTGTTAGCCACTTCAGTTTTGCCCTTTGCTTTCTCAGGCACAGTGGAGCTTATGAAGGCCGAGCAAAGAGCTGGATGGTATTTTGTGTGAGCAGAGACAAGTGGCATCCAGACGTGGGGAACTGCACAGACAGGTAACAAGGGAGCCTGATACCTTTGAAAAAGTTAGGGCAGGAAACGGGGGTGGTTCTTGCACTGCTACAGCCATGACCTTAATTTCAGATGTGTTTCATTTTAATCTCTGGACTGATTAAATGATGATAGAAATAATTATAGAGAAGCTGTTTGAACTTTGTAGAAGCTTGTAATTATGGCCAAGGGAGGAAAAGTCAACTGTAAAGACTTATAGGGGTGACCAGAGTAAGTGGCTACCTACTATCTCTGAGGAAACAGCTTCTGTTTCTCTGGAAACTGAAGGCAATTTTTATTGTAGTTTGTGAAGAATATTTTGAAAGCCATTTCTTATAATGTGGGGGTTATCCAAAATAGAAGTACTCCTTAATTTGGGTTTTGTTACTAATCTACCTTAGTTGTGTTTCTAATATAGCAAGCAAATCTTTCAACTTGAGAGTACTTTTTAAATGATTGTTTTTTTGTCCTTGAGAGCATCTCATCTTGCTAAGAAAACCACGGCTTGTCAGCAAGGAGCTTTATTAAAAGGTAAAGCCTTGTCATGCCTTGCCTATTTATATGAGACTTCTAGACTCCTGGAGACAAAGCACAGGCCAAGAAAGGAAGCTGTGTCCTTATGAGTTTATAGAAAGAGATTCTAGCCAGATTTCTGCTGGCTAGTCACTATGTTGTTGTTCTCTCTCCTGTGTGTTTCACTCTATCTGAACATAAATCAGCAGCAACGTTATAGAGTGTTACAGCAGCTCGCTGTGGAGGACAAACAGAAACAATCACAGTATTATAAAGTTCAGTGTAGCTTGCAAACACTGTGTAAAACAATGAAATTTGTCCTGGAAATAAATCTGAGGTGTAATCCCCTGCAAAGGGATGAGATGCCAGTTTGAGGATACACTAGTATGGTGCCTTTGAGTGTGATTTGCTTATTGTGTTCTGTGTTTTAAAAGACAGTGTGCCTGTGTACCTGACTATGGGCAGAGTCAGTCTCATGCAAGTCTGGTGTGCTCTAAGCCTCCTGTGGTGAGACCTGTGAATGGTGGTCTTGGGTTTTCTTTACACCTGAATGCACCAGATCTTGGTTCAGTTTGTGATTTGGTCACAGTGCTACTGTATGACATTGGTCAAATCAAACCTTGTGAAAGGGAGGCAGCTCTTCTGCCTTCCTGTTCAGATGGCAAATATCTCAGGACAGGGACTGTGCCTTACTGTGTTTTGCCATAAGAGTGTAATGTCATCTGGGACTCTTGGTAGCTACTGAGGTGTAAATAGAATAAGTGCCTGGATAGGCAAAAAAAGTTTGAGACTTGCGTTGCTGTTTGCTTCTCCTCTCTATGACCTGATTGTAGACATGGCTGTGAAATGAGCTGTGAAATTAACTGGTCAGAATAAAATACTTCATAGCATGGCCTTCAAGCAAGACATAACACACCTTGCCCTGGAAAGTGACAGCTTTAAAGTTATAAGAGTTCTTAAAAATGTGAGCGGCCTGGGGAGAAAAAAACTGGGAAGGGAATGATCCCACTTTGGGTACACTTTGGAGATATGCGTGAAGAAAAAGGTGGAGAAGTTCTGAGGTTCAGGCTACTTGATTTTCATAGTTTTTCTGACCAGTCATCCTCTGCAGCCAGCGTGTGCCTCCCACTGCAGCCATCTCTTGTGCCAGCACAGCAGCAGGGTGCTCACAGCAGTCACTGGCTGGTGAGGGTTTTGGAGGAGCACATTGAGAGGCTGGTGTTCACTGCTGTGCCAAAGACACATCCATTGCAAAAACACAGCCAGGAAGGCTGGCCTGTGCCCTTGGTTTTCCCTCTGATCTGCTGTGCCATCCAGGCTGTGCCCCACCCCTACCTGATACCAGCTGAGCTCTGCAGAGCATTTGCCAAAGGTCTTTAGAGAACATTCCCATAAGCATTCTTAGTTGTCCTCTGGCAGTCACTTGGGAGAGCTCAATGGCTGTTCCTCCTGTAACAGCTGTGTTCTTGCTAGGTGAACTAGTCTGCAGCCCTGAGGTCAATGTGCCCAGTGAATGCATCACTCTGATGTCCTCGGGAGCAGATTTCTTTTGTCTGAGTTAATTCAGTCAGCAGTTCACCATGAAACTCTGGGCTACAGTAAACCCTCTAAAAGTTGCATGTATAATTGGTCCATTTCTGAGTTCCTGATGTGCATCTCTACCTCTCTTAGCTTCCTGTGCTCCTGTGGTGTATAAGCCACAGCATCCCCGACCCTGAAGAGAAAAGACTGAGAGTTTCTCTCAGTGCACTTCATAGGTGGGGCAGTTCTGATCTGTGCATACTTGGCTCCCATGCCAGGACCTTTCCTGGCTGTCACAGGGTGTGTCTGAGGTGCTTTGTTCCTGGTGCTGTCCACGTGCAAGGAGGGGTTGACCAGTGTATCACCACAGAGCATGCCATCCTTCACCACGTGGGAAAGATCCTTTCCAGGACAGGCCAGCTTTGACTCTCTGGCCTTAACCTGATTTCTTGTTCTCAAGAAATGAAGGGACAAGACAGGTGAAATTCTGGTCTGAGAGGGATGATGTTGGCACAGCTGTCCTCAAGGGGAGTTTCCAGTGGAAACAGCTTCCTCCAGCCTGTGCATGTGGGTGACCTGGGATGGCTGGAGAAACACTGAAGTTTCGTGCTTTGTTTTAGTTGCAGTTAGGAAGATGAGTCCGAAAATTACAACAGAGCTGCTGAAGCAACTGCGGCAGGTGATGAAGAACCCCAGATATGTACAGGAACCTGTGCAAGCCTACATAGTGCCCTCTGGAGATGCCCACCAGGTATGGATGGATGCATTATGGGAATGGTCATACTTCCCTTCCCTGCAAAAAATAAAGGCCGGGTATAACTAAAATCATCCTTCATTCACTCTCTTTAATGGTTCTAGCGTAAGTCTGGGTAACCTGAGAAAAATACCGTGTTGGAAAACATTTCTGGGGTCATCTCTGGAGACTGAGGTTTTTATGTTCTTGTAACAAATCAGTCTGGATGTTCTACCAACAGCTTTTCATCACATTGGCTTCAGGGACCTCACACTGCAGAAAACGGAGCATGCCAGGGTACTTGCTGTGCCCATCCTGGCTTTTGGGAAGAAAGGGTTTACTGGGGGAGGAACAGGCCTTATCTGGGCTTTACTTTCTCCAGTAGCACCTCCTAATCAATACATACTCTTAAGCAAGGTAGCAAAGGTTTAGTTGCAGAGTTTTATCTTTGCTAGATCCAGTTATTGGTGGAATTTGTTGCCTTATGCTAGAGCCCTTCAGATCCCAGATGGAGGGGCCTTAGGAGAGGCAGGGAAGGAGCAGGCTACAGTGACACTTCCCTTTCTGTGCTGCTCTGCATCATGTTCTGTGCACTAAAGACAGGAGGCAAGTCTGGGCCTAGGGTGGTAACCCATGGCAGTAACTGTTGTGTGCTGCTTCCTCCGTTAAGAATTTTGTAGTCTGTGACATAAATTTTAAATTGCTGAACTGCTTTTTACCTCCCCTGCTTGCTCATGTGTAAGGTTCACTCTTCTGTTCACTATGTTAGGAGACCCAAGAACTGCTGAGGGTTTTCCCCTCCTCAGCCGTTTTCAGGAAACAAAAGACCTGAAGCTTTACTGGCACACATCCAAAGCTCCCTTTTACCCCAGGGTGCACAAGAGCAAAATGCAACTGAATCAGAACCTTTGCCCTTGACTTGGCACTGGGGTGAGCCGGGTCCAGACTTGCCTGTGCCCTGGGACCATATGTGCAGCATCATGTTTCCTCACAGGGAGATCCAAACTTGGGCAGGTAGGGGGAAGGCGTTTTCTGCAGCTGCTATTGTCTGCTGCATTCCTGCCTCAAGCTGCCTCTGTCCATATATAACTCTGGTTTCATTTCACTAGACATTAAATGCTGTCATGTGAGTTGAAGAATGTGACCCTCAGGACTTCTGGGTTTTTCTGTTGCTTTCTTTTCCTTGACAGAGTGCAGTTAAGCAGAGAACCCCATGTTGCTATTTCCTGCCGGGCGAGTTGGTCAGGTTTCTCTGCAGAGGGAATCTATCTGAATGGGAGCGATTACTAAAAACTGCTGATTCTGGTGCCTCCTGAATAGCTGGTGCAGGGTTTTTTTCTGTAAGGGTTGGGAATTAATGCAGTTTTTGCCAATGGCAGAAACCTGTTGATCCCAGAACAGCCTTACTGATTCCAGGTAAATTGTGATGACCTGTGATTTGAAACTTCTCCATGTTCCAAGCAAGGGTTTGTTTCCTGTGTGCAAACAAGAACTTTATAGCCTTGCAGTCAGATTTTGCTCTTAGGCAGCTCCCTCCATGAGTCAGAATACTGTAGTTTAATGATACCCAAGTGTTTGTTGGCCTAAGCCATTTCCTCCCCACAGTCCAAACAAGATGTGTATTACTGTCTTTGCCTCTCTCAGCTATTCCTGAGGCTGTCCTGGCATTTGCATCACAGAGCTTGTCAACAAATAGGGCTTTCCCTCCTGTGGTGTTGCCACAGGGTTTAGATTGCAGGAAACTTTATTCCCTTCTGGGTTGCAAAGGAGCCCCTGGATTGGACTGATGCTGATACACCCTGATGCTGCAACTTGCTGACTATTTTCACTTTGTAACACCGAGAATGTTGATGAGCTGTGAGTTCTGTGATCCTTTTAATATTGGTTTTCCTGCAAGGCTAGGTGGCTTAGATTATCATACTGCCAGGAGTCTTGCTACCAGTTGTAGCCTTTGCTTTCCATGTTTAGTTGTGTAAGGAACTGAAAGACTTGCAGAGCTTCTCAAACACAGCTGTCCCTGACTCAGACTTAACCAAGGCTGCCTTGGATTTGTGGCTCTTGCACTCAGCCCTGGATGTTGGCTGGCTGCTTTAATTTTTGAAAACTTTGATGCTGTGATAAGAAGTCAGAGAAACAGACTCTTTCCTTGGGGACCTGGGTGGTCCTGAGGCTGATGAGAAAGGAGGACAGTCCCAGCCAAAAGTGGAATGAAGCCCAAAGAGTCCTACCTCTTTTCATGTGTGCTGGGTGGCTACAGGTGCCCAAGGATCATGAAAGGATGAAAAGCCATGCTTTTAGGAATGAGCCACCTAAACCCTTTGTGGTTTGGTTAAAAATGTCAGAGCTTTTGGGATGTTGCAGTGGTAAAAGCAGGATCCATTTTTATGTTGAGTCAGTGTGTGTTTACATTGAATCTGGAGTTTACCCATATGGGACTATTCAGAGACTGGAAGAGCTGCTTCTTAATGGGAGAGAATGATGTTTGAATTAGAGCTTGGTTTTGGAGCCAGTCACAGCTTAACTGCGGCTGGCTTCACCCTCCAGGCCTTGACTCAAAACAAATTTGGTCAGATTTGGCTGGTTGTCCACATGAAGGAAGCACCTGCCCAGCTTAGGGCCCTGTGTTTGGGTTGGCAGAGGTGCTGTCTTCTGCTCAGGGCTAGCTCCTCTGACACACACTTGTGCTAAGCTGAGGAATCAGCCAAGTTATAAAGCAGGAGAGGGCTTGTGCACAGGTTGCTCTGGTGTGTTCCAGATCTTACCAATGCAGTTAGGTTTTTGGCAGTGAATACCTCCCTCCCTCCCTCCAGGAACACTGCAGTGTTTGTTCTTTAATGACACTGGTGTCGTGCCTCTAAGGGTAGCCAGATGCACTTTGCATTGCTGATCTTGGTTGACATTAGACTAGAATGAGCTTCAACATGTTCACAGCACAACCATGCAGGCTCTGGGGATAAGCAGCCCTCATTTTTTGGGGGTTCTTCCTGGCTTAGATATTTGTGATGTCGCCCCCAATTTTGTCTGTGTGACTGACAGGTGTGGTGAGAAGCAGATGTGAAAGGGCTGAGGAGGGCCAGGTTGAAGACCATCAGAGCTGCAAGACAGGCCTCAGGGAAATGCCTTGTTCTCACTGGCCTGTGGTCTATGCTTTGTGTGGCATACACAGGTGTTCCCCATGTAATTTTAGCTTGTCCAAAACATGGGCTCATCTTTGCACAGTGGGGTTGCTGCATGGAACAGAACAGGTGGGTGTGCAAGAATTCAGACTGACAGACGAATGAACTGTCTTTCCCTCCAGATCCCTGATGCTCCCTTTTAAAGCCCTTTTGGTTCATTGTAAACACTGAAAATACTCCCTGGTCTGTGAATGGGATAGCATGAGGTTTTCACAAGGAAACTAGCCTGTAGTCTCTGCTGTGTTGGTCAAGAGAAATGGAAAATAAATCGCTGTTCTCGTTTGTACTCAAGTACATAATTTGGGATGTATTTAAGTGATGTGATCCATGATGGGAAATTTCCAGTATCTCCTGTTGGCATTGGACCCTGGGAGATGATGTCTCACCTTTGAGCTGGGAAGTGTAGGAGAGGGGAGTCATAGCAGTCAACAGGCTGAATAGTCTCTAGGGAGTGATGAAATGAGGAATCCTCAGGTCTGGCATCACTCTGCCTTCATGTTCTGTCCTGCTGCTCTGATGCAGGCAGTGGGGAAACAGACACTTGATTCTGTTCCCTCGACAGCTTTGTCCACTCTGTCTGCTGATGCTTTTGCCATTGTTTTAAAGGGGCTCAGTGGTGATCATGTGCTGTGTGGGGCTGAGGGATCCACCCCATCAGCTGGAGCTGTGCCGAGGGCAGGCATCCTTTCCCAAGGTGACTATCCTGACTTCCCTTCTCCCCAAAGGGGACATGTGACATGCTGAACATGTCACAGCCCTGTGGGGCTAGACAAGAAAAAGCACAGGAAACTAACTGAGTCAGAGGAGGGCCTGCATGGCCTCCATACCCCCCTCCTTTCTGCCAACTTTTACTAGTGTTTGGATAAAATGGAGGATTTCTTTGGAGTATACACCAGCAATCTTCCCTGGCAATTGGGAGCAAAAGCCACTCAACAGGATCCTCTTTTGGGCCATGAGATTTGCTGTCCCAAGGTTCAGTTTCAGAATGTTAGTGGTGGATGGTTGGTTGGCTTCTCCCAGGAGGAGCGAGACATGGCTGTTGTGAAAGAGGTTTGATGATGGTGTGATTTGGAGCAGAAATAAATAGTTGGTCCCCGGTGCTGTGATTTGTGCTGCTCACTCACTCCTGTGATTTGTGCTGCTCGCTCACTCCTGTGCTTTGAACCCTCTGTCTTCCTTAGTACAGTGAAGAGTAACAGGTTTGAAGGGAGTATATTTCAACAATCAGGTGATTCTATCACAGTAGGGACTAAAATCACCTGAGAATTGGGCTGTGATTTCTTAGCTCAGTTCCTAAGATGTTTCTTTTGCCCCAGCACAGCTGGGAGCAGAGAAACAGACCTGGTTTTCAGACCATTTGTAAGGTACAAATCCAGGGGTTTTGCAGCTCAAACGTCAATGCTGTCAGCCTGGATTAAGCTGATTTGCTGATTTGCACTAGTTCATTAACAGGCCTACTCAGCAGTTCTGACCTACAAACTTGCCAGAATGGAATCCCATAAAAAAGTCATGTGGGCCATGTGAAGGTTCAGTTGTTCTTTTAATTTTGGCAGTTCCTGTTAATATCAGGTGTCTGTGCATTCTCTGGCTCTTCTATAACATTCTGAAAATATGTGTCCAGAAACACAGATTGTAACAGATTTAGGATGAAGATAGACTAATAGCCTCTTATTCCCTCTCATCCATCAAACCATGCCCTTGTGGTTTTGGCTGTAGTCTGATTTTGAGTAGGCAAGGAAGATGTGAAAGGATCAGTATCTATTTATGAAAAGTCCCAAGCATTAAATTTTTTTACAGTATTACCACCTTAATGATTTTCTTTCAATGTCACTATTGCAGGAAAAAAAAGTCTTAAAGGAATTATTGTAAATGCCAGTGAGGGGACTTCAATGGAGATAGTGAATTTTACAGATTTTATGTGCTGATTACCCCAAGATCAAGGGGTGCTTCTGGTTTCCCTTCCCTTCACGTTGCAGCTTCAAAGGCATGATTTGTTTGTTGCCCAAAGGGGAGACTGAGTGTGAAATAGACGTCTGCAAACTCTGAAGCACTTCAGTGTTTACAGATGTTTGTGGGAGAAAAGTGCTGCAGCTTAAAAAAACCCACCAGTTGAACATAAATACAGTATAATCACAGTGGAGTAGAGCCCAGGAATTTTTAACTCATTTTGTTCTCTCTGTGGTGTCCTTTAGGAGAAAAAGCTTATCAAAGTATTTGTCATCAGCTGATTGTTTTTTTTCCCTGCTGCTATAAATAATTGCTGCCTCTTTTGTTTTCTAGAGTGAGTACATTGCACCCTGTGATTGCAGAAGGGCGTTCATCTCTGGATTTGATGGCTCTGCAGGTACTTTTCCAGAACTTGGGTTCTTGCATAATTTTCCTCTAAAGAAATAGTTCCTTTCATGGCATAGAGGCAGGATGGAAAAGAAAATCTATCCAGCTTGTTTGGACTGTTTTATTCCCATTTCAGCATCTGCAGAATTATGTCTTGGCTACCCGCTGGAATTATGTAATATCAGCGGAATAACAAGTTTTCACTAAATGTTTGACCCCTAAATGAACCTCTCAAAGTAAAATCCTGTTAACTGTTTAATGTGGTGCCTGTAACCTGTGGTCATTTCTTTTGATGTGCAGCCAGTATGAACAGATTTTTACGTCGCCCGTTTGGGCTGGGTGAATAGTGGATGGGCTTTAGCTGGCCTTTCTGTTTGAACAGAGCCAGGGCCAGAAACTCTGCATTTGGAAACTGAACACTGTGGAAAAGTTTGCTTATCTTGCCGAGACAGGATGTTTTCTTGGCTGTAGGATAGGTCTGTGTTTCAAGAGACCTAGTTTTTACCCTAGCTGTACCCTAAGCTGTGCAAATTACTCTGTTCTGTGGTCGTTGGACTTTAGTCTGCTGAAGTTGTTTTCCCCTCTAATTGTATATAATTTTAATAAATACTGGTACCTATGTTTGAGGGTCTATTCATCAGTTCCTATGAGCTCTGGAACCTCATTTGGAAGGTGATAAATCCAGGGCTGTGGGCTGCTGTTAGTGGCTAACATGAATCCTGTATTAATTCTGCTCCTTCTGCACAGCCTCCTCATAACCTTCCTTTCTAATTTGTGCCCTTGTTATGTACTTGGAAGGTCTGTTTCCAGCCTAATGCACAGCCAGTCAGTGAGGTTTCACACAGGGGCTCACCTTGTGTTTCTTGCATCATCTTTTCAGGCTGAAGCAACTTAAAATGGGGTTTGTGTTGGGGGAATTTGGTAGAAGACAATGAGTTAATAATTGAAAACTCTGCTCTGCTAATCTGAGAATCAGTTTTTTATGACAGGGAGTATTGTCAAGATGCAGACTCCAAAGACTTGGATTCAGTTTCAGTTTGTGCCATGGTTTGTTTTGTTTTGTATTGTCAAGGGCAAGGCAGCTTGAGTGCCTTGCTGGGATGTCACTGCCCCTCAGCTGTCTGTTTGCATCCCTCCATCTGGAGTCAGTGGAATGCCACAGACAAAGAAACCAACAGAAGTTTATGTTCATGTTTCCTGTTCAGCCATCTCTGCTAAAGCTGTAACATTTGGGAAAGGGGTGCAGCTGACAGCTGGGGGTGATACCCTCATCTGCAGGCCTGGTATCAGCTGTGTTTTGTGGGTGGCCAGAGCCCAGGCTTCCTCCCCAAAAGAGGCTGGGATGGAATTCAGGGATGTACAGTATATGTTACTGTGACAGCAGCCAAGTTAGACCACAGTCTCTGTTACAGAAGGTTTGGAAAGCCCCACTTATCCAGTTCCACTGGCTGGCTGAGATTTGCTTGAGTTCATCTGAGGCAATTCATTAAGGTACATCCTTGTGCATACTGTCTCCAATAGGATTTGGAAGGTCAAAGGGCAGGGGAAACAGTGAATACCTCCACTGAAACAGGAATAACTTTTGGACAGTGATCAGAGGTGCCTTTTAGGGAATTAGGGTGAATTTCAAGCACTGTCCCTGCTGTCTGTGTCTCTGCATGGTGGCTGCCTACCCTGAATCCCCTTTCTGCCTCCCTGCCTAGGTACTGCCATAGTCACCGAGCAGCACGCAGCCATGTGGACTGATGGACGCTACTTCCTGCAAGCTGCACATCAAATGGATAGCAACTGGACACTCATGAAAATGGGTATGCAGGAGCATGGGATACTGCTCTACTGATCCACAGAGAACAGTCACTTCCCACAAGGACAGCCTGAGCTGTAGGGATATCCCATCATTCAGGGACTTTGGGACATATTGGATACACAGCTTCTGCTTTAGTGTCCTGTGACAGCCCTTGCCTGTGGGTCTAGACATTCATTAGTAGACATATCTAATGCATTAGCTTGGACTTTTTGCATAGTGTGGGAATGTTTCAATGTGACTGCTTCTTTGAACTTTTTTTTTTTTTAATCCTTGAAGGTCTGAAAGATACACCAACTCAGGAGGATTGGCTAGTGAGTGTCCTCCCAGAAGGCTCAAAGGTGGGAGTAGACCCTTTCATTATTCCAGCAGGTTGGTTTTACTTTATAACTGGGTAGGGCAACTGGATTTTTCTTCCTTGCTTCTCTAGCTGAGCTGTTGTGTGGTGGTGTACAGCTAACCATGTTTCAGATGTAGTGGTGGTTAAACTGTTATGCAAAACAGGTTGGATTTTGGTTTAGCCATATATCACAAGAGTTACACAGCAGCACGTTGACTCCAAAGCACAAGGGATCAGAACTGCTTTCTAGGCTTGCAGTGACTTTACCTGAGAAGCAGAATTCTGATCACCTCTTTTTGTCTGTGCTTTGGCTTGTCATGGGCACTTCAGTACAAAGCCTTGGTCTGCATGTGAGCAAGAACACCCAGGCACAATTCAAGCTGTTACTCCTGCTTGGTGCTCTTGGGATCTCTGCAACTTTCCCTGTAGGAAGCACAGGGAGAGGCATCATTTATATCAGAGTAGCCATCTATTCATGCTTCCAAAAATGAGGCACAATGCAAAGGTCTCTGGAGGCAAGGGGGAGATATTTATTTGTTCAGATGGATTAAGGACCTGTCTTGTGGCTGTGTGGAAATGACTCTCATCTAGCTTAGATCTAGCATGGTTCTGCACTGGGGGAGAGGACACCCTTAGGGCAGCTTCTGCTATGGCTTCTTCCAGAGATTTGTCTCCCAGCTGGAGCAGTTCTTCAGCTCAAGCATGATGCTTCAGGACTGTGAGGTTCTGTACCTGCCATTGGCTACTGTGGTGTGTTTGTGGAACTGTAACTGCAGTAGATTTTGTGGCCTTTCTTAAGGGAATGGGAAGAAGGAAAGGAGAAGACTCTGATTTTTGAGTTTGACCTTTATGAACAGAGCTGTTGTTGATCATATGTGTGTTCCTTAAATCCCCCACTCTTGACTTTCTTCCCTTTGGCAGACCAGTGGAAGAGAATGTCCAAAGTCTTGAGAAGTGCTGGCCATGACCTTGTGCCTGTCAAAGAAAACCTGATTGATACAATCTGGACAGATTGTCCTCAACGCCCCTGCAAGCCTCTCATCACACTTGATCTGAGTTACACAGGTGAGGAGCTGAACTCCCAATAGACATGGGTTGTTCCTATTGCCCTAAATCCCCCTTTTGCTCCTCTCTTACAAAGGAGAGAGTAAAACAGTGCTGCCGCACAATGTGGTCACTGTGAATAGGTGAAGAAGGTGATCAAACCTTAGCTAATGACCCTTTTGTCCTCAAAACTTCAAATAACCATTTTCTAGAAGTTGCATGATTTCAAAACAAATCCATGGCATCTAGAAGGCAGCTCATTTGAGATAGTTCATATCAGTTATTAGAAAGGAGTGAGGAGCACAAGCATGATGTGTTGGTCTGTGTTTACATCATCATCCCCAGCACAGTTAGGGACTGCAGCTTTTCCTGTTGTGTTTTGCAGGGGTCAGCTGGAGAGACAAAATTGTAGCCCTCCGTTCAAAAATGGCTGAGAGGAAAGTCATGTGGTTTGTGGTAACAGCCTTGGATGAAGTAGCCTGTAAGTCTTTGCATCTCCTTTCTCAGTTCTTTCTACAAAATAAATGTTCTTCCTGCCTTGGAAAGGAAGACCGTGCCAGGGTGAGAGGCCCTTATGAAAGCATGTTTGTTAGACATCAATTAACTTCTTATCAAGTGCAGTGGTAGTAACAGGTCACAAACAGCAAGCCTGTATTTCTGCACAATGCCTTGTTACACCGGTGCAGTTCCTGAGTACAGTTCTGGCCCAGGAAATGCAGCAAATCACCACCTTTGATAAAACAGCCTATGCAAAGGGAGACGGTCGCATACAAAGCCTGAGGCAGCGTGATGGAAAGAAAAAGACCTGTGAGATTTTCTGGCTGTAAAATATCCTGATGCTGCCTCACCCATTGGAAAAATGGAGACTGTTTTGTGCTGTGGAGTCTGGGCTATAAACAAAGCAGTGCAACATGTGGCTTTGTATACATAAAGCAAGGGTGGGGTACACCACATTCACAGTAATCTTCCTAATTGTCACAACTTCTTAAGTCAGTCTCTACCTCTCCAGTGTTCAGCCAATGCTTTGGTTAAAACAAGTATGTCAGGGCTCAACTTGTTTTTCCAGTCATTTCAACCCAGGGTCTCACTAGAGTCCCCTCTGTGTTTGGGGCCCCAGGATGGCTGGGTCTCTACACCCTGGCTCCCAGCCCAGTGTGTAGGAAGGCAGAATGGCCAGAAACAGCAGTGATTTCCCCAGGACTGCTGTTCCTAGTACTGTGTGTCCTTTTTTCAGAAATCAGTGCACATTCTGCTATAGGGGGAATGTAACACTGGCAGGGTGTGAGTGCTGCTCATCCCGTGCCCCGTGTCTGATCTGGAAAGGTAGAAATGGGGGTGCTGTTTTCCTCACACCAGCACTGCCAGCACAATGTCCCTGGCACTGGGTGAAGCCAACTTGATGAGGTCCATGGGCTATTCTGGATCTGGGACACTGAGCAAAGAGCTTTTTTTGTGAAAGAAGTACTTCTGAGAGTGGTGAATACGACTCCTCCCTGGGGAGGCCTGCATGAGCAGAGATTGTATGTCTCACCTTTTCAGGCGCATCTCCAATTAAATTAATGATAAATTGCTGCCCTGAGGTGGTTTCAGATTAAATGTCTCCAGCAAAGTGAAGCTTGGTTATGAATCAAGAGTGTTAAGATGAACCAGAGAAGGTCACGAGAGCAGCTCATTTTCGGGTGCCTGGTTGATTTCTTATCCTAAAGGGGGAAGGGGAGAAGTTGTTTTAATTTTATCTAATTCAGTTCACTGTATTAAACTCCAGACAAGTTTCTGGGGACAGAAAAAGAGCCACAAAGGAGATTATTGCCTTCTTACTGCATTGGGAGTTGGCTGAGTGAGGAAGTTTGTACCCATGCAGTAAAAAGTTCTTTGTGGCTCTTTCCTGCATTCAAGTGACCTACTGCTTCCCTGTAGAGAATTAAGCTCTATTTTTACTTTCATGGCAGAATTTGCACAGTTCGATGAATACAGTGCTGGGTTGTAATTTAGGACATGTTGGTTCTTTTCCCAGCTGTCCTGCTGGCTGGCCTTATTGGCTTGAGTAACTCATTTCAGCTAATTGGATACCCTGGAGTTTTTATTTGACCCTAAAATCAGGATTTTAGAGATGCTGGACATCTACTTCCCCTCTTGACTTTGTCTGGAGTTGTGTGGGATAAAATCTTTGTGAAAAGCAGCTAAGACTGTACAGTCTGAATCTGAGATATTGGAGGGGCCAAAATGAGAGGCCTTTTTGGGGTATTGTAGTCTTTCTTGCCTATTGTGTCTTCCTCTTCCCTCAAATGTCAAAAGGATTGGAATGAAATGATAGTTTGTAACCTTGAAGTTTTCTAGCTGTTACAAAGTAAGCTTTTATTGCATTGCGCAGACCAGAACGGGGCAGGCCCTACCTTTTGTGTCCTTGTCTTCCTTGCCTGTGCTTTTTTCCAAGCCAGCCCTCCTTTAGAAGTTAAACACCAGTTTGAACACCCGGCAGTGTTCATACTGTGGTTCTGGTGCCATCTCCTGGCATAAATTTAGGATTGCCAGGAATGAAGCAGGCTGTGGGAAGGCTGGGTGGGAGCTGGACTCACAGCCTGCACCCGTGATGTCTCATTGCTTGTCTGTGTCTTTGTGAGATTATTTTTGGCTTTCTCTAATGTTGCAGAAGATGAAACCAGGACTGTGATTCTTGGTGTTCTTATTTTTCAGGGCTTTTCAACCTTCGAGGCTCTGATGTCGAGTACAATCCTGTGTTTTTTGCATACGCCGTCATAGGAATGAACACAATCAGGTGCTTGAATTCCCTTCCTCTGTTCCCCAAGATGCATTTTTCTGGGGGAGAGCTGTTCTAACAAAGTATTTGTCCTTTCAAAACACCTATACTTGGGTACTTTAGTGTCCTTTCTGAGCTGCATTTTTCTGGGGGAGAGCTGTTCTAACAAAGTATTTGTCTTTTCAAAAACACCTATGCTTGGGTACTTTAGTGTCCTTTCTGAGATCTTTATCTCCATCATTAGTTACTCTCCTCCCCTGATCAGAGCTGGAGAGGCAGCCAAGAGCTCTGCTGCACTCCTCAGCACCTTGGCTGGCTTGCTGGGTGACCTTGGGCACGATGGCAGAGTCCTCTGTCTGTCACCCTGAGATAACGTGTAGGGCATTTGGAGCTCTGAGTGAAATGTGGCTGGCCTGGATATTACAAACTTTAGGGAAAAATCTATTTGCTGAGTCACTTCAAAACTGCAGGGACAATGCAGGAAAGTTTCAGGGCTGGCTTATAACAGAAGGCTTCTTTCCTGTGACTGCCCCAAACACTGAGCCTCAGCAAGCATGGTTCCTTTGGAGGCACCTGTAAGCTGCTGCCTAGATCCATGGAGGTAAAACCTGGCTGGGTGAGTGAGTACAGACTGTGTGAAGGTTGAGCTGAACTTTTCAACTCAGTGAACGTGAGAGCAATGTGATACTTAGAACTACAGTAGCTTTTCTCTTTCCAGATGGTGCCCTTAAAAGTTAGAGAGTGGCTGTTACTTGCCTCTGTTGCTTTCCTGTTTCAAGCACAGTGATGGGGTGTAGCCATTTTGACTGTGTCATACAAATAGAAATGGTATCAGTTCTTTCCTCTCATTGAGGTGGCACATCTTAATTTCGAGTTGGGATTTGAACTGCGTGAAAGCTGGTGGTTAAAATGACATAGGACAAAGTAGAGTGCATAATTCATGATTTCCTTTCTCTCTGAAATGTTGCCAGAATGGTTTTTCCTGTCCTTCTTTACTCCAGCCACTGTTAGATGTGATTTCACCTATTTGATCTCTCCAATTTGTTTCTCAGGCTCTTCATTGATGGTGACAGGATGATGGACCCAGCTGTGAGAGAGCACTTACAGCTTGACTCCACCCTGGAGCCTGAGTTTAAGATCCAGGTGATGCCCTATGGATCTATCCTGTCGGAGCTGCAGGCTGTTGGTGCAGGCCTCTCACCCAAGGAGAAAGTGTGGCTCAGTGACAAAGCCAGCTATGCTCTGACTGAGGCCATTCCCAAGGTCAGTGTCCCTAGCAGGGGAAAATGCTTTTCCCTTTTCTGCTCATTGTGGTTAGGAAGGGTGTTAATGAGGGCAGCTGGCCTCAGTTTCCCCTCTGCAAAGCCCAGTGCAGGCTGGAGCTTGTGCAGAAGGGATCCAGCCATGCTGAGGTATCGAGGGGTTGATAATCCTGGGGTTGCTCCTGCTGGAGCTGCCCTTCCAACTCGCTAAGCCGATTTATCCAAAGAATTGTCAGCTTAAGATAAAACAAGTACAGTGAGAGAGGGGAGGGAAGAGGCAGCAGGGTGAACTCAGGTCATTCTGCCCACGGATGCAGCATCAATCTCATGTGGACAATCAGCAAGAACTGTAAACTTGCAGAAACTGAAGCAGGAAAGTTGAGCAGGACTTCTAGGAGAGTGCATTTGGCTTGATTTGAGTGTCTGAGGGTGGTTGCCCTTATTTAGTTCAGTGGCTTGAGGATATCAGGCAATATGTGATGTCCTTTACTGAAGGCAGGAGGGAGAAGATGACAGTTGTTGTAGCAGGGAATCTTGTGAGGACACAGATAACCTGCAGGCGCTGGTTGTCCATGCACTTCTGCCGAGGGACAGTTGTAGCATCAGAATAATTTCTGCACAGCCATACATGCTATATCTTGCTATCCTTTTGAACTTGCTGTCTGGGACTCCCACTGTCCACCTAATATTCTAATAGCCATGAAAGATACCTGGGGAAGGACACAGCAACTGTGGACAAATAAACTGGTTTCCATGCATCTTTTGTACATCTCTTGTTAGCTAGAGATCACATTCTCTGGAATACCATCCAGTTTGCAGTGATGTTTAGTAACTAACAGATACTGTGAGTAAATATACTGGTTTTGTCCCTGTCCAGGGTTAAATCTTCAGACACCATCAATCTATTCCTAGGCCTCCTAATACAGAATACTGACAGCATAGTGTTTATGGAGCATTCAGGATAAGTTGTTGTTCTTTTGACTTCAGAGTAGAAAGCCCTTTGTAGTTGCAGCCAATGGTCTATCCCCAGTTTGGGTAAGCTGCTGTAGTTGATTTATGTAGATTATCCATATGAAGGACAGAAGGTCTGACCTAGAGAAAGGAATATAATGAGTTGGAGTGACGTTATTTGCCCTATGAGCACTGGAAGTTTTGGCTGATACTGAGTCATTACAGTGCTGCGTGCCCTCTGTGTGTGTTGGGGTGAGTCCCTGTTTCAAGGAGCTCTAGAAAGCAGGCAAGGAAGACTGAAATGTCTTGATTAAAAGCCACTTAGAGAGTCACTGAAAGAGCCAGAGTTTTTCTAGTTCCTCCCTGGCTCTCCACCACTTCAAAGCACTCCAGGCCAGTTGCTCAGCTGGTGTGAAGAACACCAGTGCTGAAAGTCCATCTACTGTCTGTCTCCATCAGAGCCAAATATTGACACTGGCAAAAATCCATTCCATTATTAAACACAGATCTGCAAACCCTTTACAGATTTGTTTACAGCTGCATGTAAATATACTTTTCACAGAAGATTAATAGTACTTACCAGTATCTGTAAAGGGCAAGCCAAACTAAGAATCTGACTATTTATCCTGACTGATAAAAGGACTTGTCTGACTTCCTTGTGACTTCTTCTGTAATTTAGTTTCTGCATTATGTAGTGTAGTTGTTCTGCTGTTTTTAAGTATTTGGAAATTGTAAGCCTGTAGGATTTATGTGAATTTAGTCTTTGCAGAGGATCTACTGGGCCTTTCCTTGAATTTGAGTGATATATATTTGTATGCTGATGCATTTAAGGTAGGAAACAACATGTTGCTTGGGCTGTGCTTCTGTAGGTGCTCATCCCACCTCCTCATATATATATTGAGAGCAGAGAACTGGGCAAAATACTTGGTTCTTCTTCTGATGCCAGGTATGATGAGGTTTGGGCAAGTCATCTCAGCTGGTGGATTTCTGAAGATGTGCTAAAACCAGCCAAGCATTCCTGCTAATCTAAGGACAGCTGGTGTTTGAGGAAGTGTGCAGTAATAGGGGATCAGTTACTAGTTGTTAATGCAGGGTCACCCCATCCAAGCACAGGAAAGCTTTGTCTCAAACCACAAATGTAAGCTTCTTTCAGAACTGGCAGCATGTAAAGCTGAGCTTTGCAAAGGCCTTTCATGTTTCCTCAGTTCTTGATGTGTTTGTCAGAGCTGCTGATCATTAACAGTGGTGGTGCTCAGTGCTTGGTACCTGGGAGAGGTACCCTTTGCTCCCTGATACTTGAGGATGACTGTCAGGTAACAAATCAAGGTAGCTTTTAAGTTGTTTCCACGGCCTAAGTTCTACCATAGCATCAGGGATTAGTGTTTCTCATTGGCCTCTGGGCCTTAAGTGTCCATCAGCAACAGGAATCTATGGCTCAGACATTGATATAGATATAGGGTATTTAGGATATCCAGGTCTTCACCCTGCTTCATGACAAGCTGTTGTTTAGTTCTTTGGATTTCCCTATGGCTGTCCTTCCTTCAGTCAGGGACTGTTTCTCCTCTCTGTTCCCCAGTGCACTTAGCTGACTGTTGGCAACCAGCATCTCACAGTGCTGAAGGTTGAGAGAGGCTGCCAAAGTACAAATTGTGGCCAGGCTGAGTTATTAAATCTGCAGGATTATGTAGTCTGACTAATCCACAAGTAATCCCTGTCCTTCTGCTGCAGGCTTACCGATACCTCACCCCATATACCCCCATCTGCATTGCAAAAGCTGTGAAGAACGCAGTGGAGACAGAAGGCATGAGAAGAGCACATGTAAGTGAAGCCTTGAGTGTCTCCTTGCACATGGCAACAGGTTTGCTTTACTTTTAGGGAAAGAAATAACATTTTCCTTTCAGTTTTAATGTTTTGGATAAAAAGCAAATAAGAATTTGGATGGCAGGATAAAAAAGGTCTTCTGTCAGACATCTACTGCTGTTGAAGCAGGTTTTTTGCTTGTTTTGCATTCCCTTGAAGAACAACATTTGCAATAGTGTGAGGAAACAGCCTTACTCTGTGGGAAGACTGTGCAGACTTGAGAAATGTTGTTTGCAGTGTGGGCCCTTAAAGGGATGTTGTTTCCCCTTTGCTAGTTCTGTTGTCTTTGTCAGTGGAGTCTTCAAATTGTTATCACTTGAATAAACACAGCCTAAATAACACACAGAAATTCTTCGACACATGGCGCAAAGCGCAGGCCAAGATGTTCAGAAGCAGCCAGTGTCCTCAAAGCACTCTCTTAGTCTTGTCATCATGACCTGGAAATGGAGCTGATTTCCCAGGAAGCTTCATATTTTCAAGCAAGGAATCTGCCTGTGAAACAGGTTCATGGTGGAGCTGAACTTTTCTCTTGTTTATCCTCTTGTTTATCTGTTAGTTTTCAAGCAGCAGTTTTCACAACAAGAGAAATGGGCCAGTTGAAGCAGGGCTGGCAGTTCTGGGCTTGTCCCATATTTTCTGCATCTTCTCAGGAACCAGTACTTTCTATTTCAGTGCTTTTCTCTCCCTATTAATTAAGGTGAAGTAAAAATAGTTGTACTGAGAAGAGGCACTTTGTCACCTGCTACCTGAGGACAACTGTGCCTTGTTCTTGTACACATCTCCTGCTTCTTGCCCCTACATGCTGCAAGCACGTAGGAAAAAAAAAAAAGAAAAATGTGGGTCGGTTGTAAGGCAAAAGAGCCAGAAGCTGTGTGACAGAGACTGTGTGGTGGCTGAGTGCCCAAAGGACACGTTCCCCTGTCACATCACCAGAAGTGTCGTGTGGTTGCCTTCTATGATCTGAGATGCAAGATCCTGGCTGCTAAAGCAAAATAGCCTTGAAAGTGATGTGTGGGGTAAAGCTAGACTTCACACAGTAAGATATGTCCCAGCAGTAATTATTAACAGTCATTTAACTCTCCAGATAAATTTCCAGTGTTTGTATTAATTACAGGGTGCAAAACCTGAAAATACCTCTTGAATCATCTCTTAGTTTGTGTTTCTGAAACTTACAGGTTGAATTCTTTTGCATCAAAACCTGTTTATGGCTTGATAAATCTTTCTCCTTCTCAATTGCCTTTTCTTGTGCCTATTTTAACATAGATTAAAGATGCTGTTGCCCTGTGTGAGCTCTTTAACTGGCTGGAAAAAGAGGTATTGTATAACTTTTTTTAACTTGGAGGTTCTGTTGCTGTGTAAAATTCTTCATTGGCATAAACTTTTTGTTAGTCTTTATAGTATCTTTACTAAAAGTGGGGAAACAGTTGGGGGTTTATCTGGTGGTTTTTTTGTGAGGATTTCAGACATGCTTTTATTCAAGGCTGAATTAATTTTTTTGAAAACATTCTCCCATTCGTTTTTTACAGACCAAAGCTCAAACAAATGAAAAATTACCTGAGCAGGTTTAGTGTAGTGTTAATGCTGTCTTGTGCTGGTTTGGTAGTGTAAATCATGAAATAATATTCAGCTTCATACAATACTTTGGAATTATTCTCATGATAATCAGCATTGTCTGCCAGTATGAACAAATCTGGCATTTATGAATGGGAGGTGCAGTGAAAATGGGATATAAACAAATTATTTGTGTATTCACTAAGTTAGAAGTACTCAGTGGATGTGCAGAGTGCCAAGTGTTACACAGCAACTTACTAAGCCATGCCACTGCATGTCAGAGTGTATTACTTTATTTGTGGAGAAGGCTTGATGACTTGCAGAAGGTGCCTCTTTACATGTCTGAGTACCTCAAGAAGACAGCCTCAGGGGTTATGAAACCTAGCTCTTGCCCTGCTTTGCCCGTTTTCCAGTCCAGGGAAAGTTGGGTCACAGGTTTGAATCTATCAAATGCCTAAAGTAAATTTTAACACACTTTTTTTTTTTGCAACTGCTTCCATTCCTGATTTAAAAGCAAAAAATTTCCAACAGCATGGGCTGTTAAAGAGAACTATATAACCTTAGTGTCACCTGACTGTGAAGAGGTGTTGCCTTGTGAGATTTTGCCTGTGCACATCTCAGTGAAGTCAGTACTGCACTAACTGCTCCCTAGTCAGGGTTCAGCAATCCTGCTGTGTCTGTCTCCACTTCCTTCTTCTCAAATGCCCTGCACAATGTTGCTGGGTTTGTGTTTGTCATTACTGAGGAATGAGGACAGAAAATCTGGAAAGAAGCCACTTCCAGGGTTTCATAAGGCACAGACAAGACCCAGTGTTTAAGCATATAGGGTTTTCTTAACTTGTTTGCACTAATCCAATGCATGCCCTTGTCCACCAGGTCCCAAAGGGAACAGTAACAGAAATTGTTGCTGCAGACAAAGCAGAGGAGTTCCGCAGGTAAAAAGTAAATCTGCTCTGAGGAGGTTTTCTGGGTGGCATTTTTTATCAATTGTTTTTATTTTATTCTTTAGAAATGCATCTCACTTGCAGATATATTTTACCTGAGGACCTTTACTAATGGATTTATTTGAAAACTTGAAAGAGTTGGGAAGAATTGGGTCTCTTGGGAAATACAACTCCCAGCCCACTGGATCCTGTCCACTTTCCTTTTGAGATAGCAATGAGGAGCACTGCAGGTTAGGACACTTAAATACAAGACAGTTCTTTCCTTGCCACAGAGAAATGTATATTTCAAAGTCAGATTTCTTCCTCTTCTGATAGAGAAAGAGCACCATTTATTTTGAGAGTTACTCCCATGTGTACATCCGCAGGGCCTCTAAAATGCCTTTGAGTAAATAAGTAACAAAGTAGAAATTGTTCAGCAGATCTCTTCCTAGGTGATTTGGGTTGTGAATTTTCTTCTAAGGAAAGAGTAGATCTGGAAAACACATGGTTGGGAGAAGAGGGCTTCAAATTGTACATTTTTCTACTCAAATTTGCTTGTCCAGATGTCTTTTAAAGCCAAGGGGAAGGCTGAGGTGATGTGAAATTGAGGATGGGGCACTCCAGGTGCCCTAGGTGCTTGGTGTGCTCCTCTCACTTGTGCTGTAGTGATCACAATCTTTTCTTTCAGTCAGCAGAAAGACTTCGTTGAATTGAGTTTTGCTACCATATCAAGCACAGGTCCAAATGGAGCCATCATTCACTACAAGTAAGAGAAACACAGCTTCTCCTTTCAGCCTTCAGCAAACATAGTTGGAATGAGCTGTCTCATTTCCTCATGGAGTCACAACAGAGTACTCCATGGAGATGTTGTTTGCTATCTTTCTTTACTCCTTACTAAGTAAAGATCTTTCCCTGCTGGCAGCATGCATGTATTATGATGCTGATCTGCTTAGGCCATAGAAAAGGGCTATTTTGGGGCTGGAAGTCTGGGAAGGATGAGTGTGAAGTGCCACAACTATTCTGATATACATCCAGAAACAGATGTTGAGGGTTTTGTTGGAAGCAGCAAAGCTCTGTACTGTAGTGCCATTTGCTGTATACAAATCCTCTCCTCAGTGTGATCCCTGGCTCAGCATGTGTGGGATTTCCATCACTGCCACAAGAAATCAGAGCCAACACATCCAAGCTTGTAGTTAATATAGTTTCTGGACTGCAGATGTGGGCTGGAGACCTTAAAACTGTGGAACAAAACCCTTTGTGTTTAACTGAACAGGCCAGTTCCTGAGACCAACAGAACGCTGTCAGTGAACGAGATCTACCTCCTGGACTCAGGAGCACAGTACAAGTGAGTGGATAAATGGTGCTGAACTGCCATATGTTCTTTTCCCCATGACCTCTGCAGGGTCAGCTCACATTTGCCTTGGCAAGCAAGGCAGTCTGGAGTTTTGAGTAGACAGATCAGGGCTGCTGACAAGCCTTGCTGGGGTCAGGGACAAGATGTCAAAGTACAGTTCCCATCTGAGTCCCATCCATCCCCAGTGTGATGGGAGCTGTGCTTTAGCTGGTGGCTTTGGTATTAAGTTGCAGGAACAGGGAGCAGGCCTGACTGCCCTGGCTTAGCCTTAGGCTGCCTACTCAGCAGCCTGCACAGCTGGGTGAGGCACCTACCCTGCTAGGATCTGCCTTGTGGGCAGATTTGACTGATGTTGAGCTCAGGACAAGGTGGGGCAAAGAAGCAGGACAGCACTGCCCTGTGGTCTCTCTGCCTTTTCAGAGAGACTGAGACTCAGGGATCCTCACCTTAGTGGCCACTTGGGTTTTTGGGAAGGCATCATGCCTGAAAACTCACTCAATGCTGTTTTGACAGTGCCATTCAGTGGCCTCAGTTCCTTTACTGTGGAACTCTTGACTCCATGGAAAATGAAAGGAGTGATGTTTTTAACCAGTGTAAATAGAAGAGAAGTGGCTTGTTCAGGAAGATGCAGGACAAGCCTGGCTGCTCCTTTGAGATGGGCTTTGTCTTTAGAGCTATGCCTTTTTGTTATGTCAGTCAGGAAGAGCTTTGTAAAAGAACCATACAGACATCCTTTGATAAGATTTTTACAAGGAGATCTTTTTTCCTCTCCTCTGATGGCCTAATTAACGATTTCCTTAGTGCCACTATGAAAAGCAGCCCTTTGGATACAATGTAAGCTGGACATCAATGGCACTTACCACAGCATTGTGACAGGGGTGCTTTGCTTGTCCCTGCTGAGAAGTTAAACCGTGAGCTCTTTGTGCCCACGGCCTGTGTGCTCTGGGAAGAGCACAGGGACAGGAGTGAATGTTTCAAAGGGAACTCGTTGTTTCAAGAGCCACTCTGTTTTTGACAGCAGGCTCAAAATGCTATTTGCAGAAGGAACTTAGATCCAGTTTCTGACGTATTAGATTAACCCCTATCCAAATGCAGGATGATTTGCAGAAATCGTAGACAAGACATCCTGAAGATGAAAGGTATACTACCCCCCCCCCTACACTTCCCTTTTCAGAGCTGGTAGCTGTCATTTTTGCACAAGTGTGTGTTGTAAAGCTGTTAGTGCATTGTCTTCCATACAAATTGGCTGAATTTGGTCTGTTCTCAATGGACAGGTACCTGTTGGTAAACCTGAAATTAGCATCGTTTTTATAAGCAGTTTAGATTCTAATTTGGGAAGAGCTTTGGGATGCTTGTGATTGAAAGATAACAGTGTGAATTGTAAATCATTATTGCTACATCTGGGGCATTGTGTTCAGGAATTTTTGGGATTAGGAGCAGTTACATCATCAGCCTTGTGTAGCCCAGAGCAGATGACTTTATCCATTTATGAGCTTGGTTGGTTTGCTGCAGTGTGACTGGTTTCCTGTGCATTCTCACTTTGATCTTTCTTTTCCCCGCATCCTTTTGGTTCCTGCATCTTTGTTTGCTTCTGAAGAGATGGTACAACAGATGTGACCAGGACAATGCATTTTGGCACACCATCAGCCTATGAAAAGGTAAGTTGGGATCACAGTGTGGTTTGTGATCTGACCCTTATTAAAGATACTTAAATTAGTAATGTGCTCTATTGCTATGCAGTCAAAGCAATATGGAGTTCTCTATGGAGTTACCATTTATTTACCAGTATGTGGCAGCATTTGGATAAGGACTGAAAAGGAGACTGTCATACTTTAGACTTCCAAAACATCAACTGTTTTAGAGAATTGACACCTTTCTATCTTAAAATGCACAGCTGTCATCTGCAAAATAACGTTTCCTCTAAGAAATAAGAAAATCAGCAGATTGAGGATAAACATTGCTGGTTTGTCCAATAAGGGAGACAGGGGGTTCTAATTTAGTGCAAAGCTCAGTGTCTGATACAAGGCTCCAGTCAGATTGTGCCTAGTGTATGATATAAAAAATCAGTCTCAGACTTACCTGAAAAGGTCTGTGTTTGAAATTTAGCAGTGTAATTTTGTTTATTATAAATTGCTTCTTTAACTTTTTATTAGTCTTAAGTAAAACTAATTTCATTATTACAGTTCACTTAGTGACAAAAATATGCTGTAGGGTATGCCCAGGAAGTAAAAGTAGAGCCACAAAGAGAATCAGTCATGTAGGTCAGGTGAATGCTGCTGCTAAACCTGCAGTCTGAATTTGTGATAGTCTCTCTGGAGAGGGATCTTCAGAGTGATGTAAACTCCTTCTGCTCATGGTTTGCTTTGGCATTACCAGCCACACAAGAGCATGAGCACGTTTTTCCATGTCCTTTGCAGTTGCTACAGGATGCATCCTCTCTTTTACTTCTTGGGGAATACAAAGCTTTTCCTTTCCCTCTTTACTTATGGCACACATTTCTTTGACAGGAGTGCTTCACCTATGTCCTGAAGGGACATATAGCTGTGAGTGCTGCCATCTTCCCAAATGGAACCAAAGGTGGGTTGGTGAGTTGGAGTGTTGTGACCTCTGAAGAACCATTAAGTGGTCTGAGAACAGCGTTATGATTGACAGGTCTAGGCAGATCAGGCAGATGTTATTACTGTCTGTTTCCATTACAAGACTTTGGATTCTGGATTACTGATGCCTTCTGTCTGAGCATTGACCAGTGCTGCAAATTCTGAGGCAGGCAGCGTGGAGGATTTTGTAAGTGCTCTGGCTCTAGGGTGGTAGTGACTTCCATCAGTTAGTGGCTCTCTAACACATGTGCTTGGAGGTTGTCTTTATTCTTTACTAATGGCCCTATCAAAGTGAGAAGTCACTTTCCAGCTTCATAAGGACTGGCTAATTCTCTTCCAATTACTGTGGAATCTCTCGTATCAGTGGGAAAATGCATGGGAATATGACACACAAAGGAGCTGTTTTTCGTTTGTGCAGGAAAAGTTGTGGCATATCATCCACCTCTGGTGAATTTGTTACAGAGTTATTTTGTCCTTTGTCACACCTTATACAAAACCAGCTCTTTTTAGAAATTTCTTCAGTTTGCATTCTTGGGTAGGCAAGTTAAAAGCAGATGCACAGTGCTATGAGAAACCCAAACTGAAACTGAAGGGTGTCTGAACTTGGTTACATGGGCTTGGTGTTGACATGCAGGCAACAGAAATTCTGTGCCCCCTGGATGAAGCTGTGTGAAATGAATGGCCTTCCAGGTAAAAAAGCCTGGCTGATTAGTCCACTAAATACAATTGGCAGGTCTCCTATTTTCAGTTCAATAAGTGCAGCTCCTTTTAAGACCAGTACTGAATTCTCTGTGGGACTTTTAACCATTAGATTCTTTCCTGAAAACGTCAGTAGAACAAGCAGCAGTACAATGTTTCTGTTACAACCATCTCTTGAAGACCTATGTAATGGAAGAGAGAGGGGTTCTTTAGCTGAAAAGGGGATTGAATGTCAGAATTGCCAAATCTACCCTGTAGCTTTTAGCCATCCAATGACTTGCTTTCTTGTGGGTGATGAGCCTTTTTGAGGGGGTGGTGGTAGGTTTTGTTTGTTTGTTTTCCTTTTTGTATGTTTTCCAGGTTTGAACCTTCAGCATGATTATCAGTGTTGCTGAGGGAGCCTGACTTGATTGAATTCTTTCTCCTTGACTGTCTGCAGGTCACCTTCTAGACTCCTTTGCCCGCTCTGCCTTGTGGGACTGTGGCCTGGATTACCTGCATGGGACAGGACATGGAGTTGGCTCTTTCCTGAATGTGCACGAGGGTCCTTGTGGCATTAGCTACAAAACCTTTGCAGATGAGCCCTTGGAGGCTGGCATGATTGTCTCTGATGGTATTTAGCACTGGTGATTCTCTCAGGTCACTGGGGAGAGACCAAACTCTTCAAGATGCAGAGGGAATAAATGTGACAGTGATGTAAAGCAAAGGCTGGATCAAAAGCTCTGGGCCTGCCTCCTCAGCTTGCTGTTTTAGTTGTCATTTAAGCTCTCTAGGTAAAGACCCTCACATTAGCTTTTCACCTTCCATGAAGCACCTTTGCAGTGGGGTGCTGCAGGGCTGCTTCCTGCTCTCTACAGCACAGTCCTGGGAAGAGGTCTGCTGACCAGCTGGCTCTGGCATACTCTGGAAGAACTGGCTGCAGTACAAAGTGGACACCAAGCTTTCAGGAGCTAATCCTGTCTTTTCTGTGGGCTATTTGAGGCAGCTGTTAAATCTATGCATGCCTTATTCTTCCAGTAGTAAATTAACAGCCTGCTGGGGTTTGCTGAGAGACTTACATTCCTTCAGGGCTGCAAGCCTGCTTCCTCTCAGGAAGTCAGGGAAACAGTCTCTAAAAGAGTATTTTGAGGAAGGGGTTACCCACCTGCTTTTCATGAAGACATTAATATTTTCAGAGTTTCTGGTATTTGAACACAAGTATTCTGTGCTCTCTCTTGAATTCCAAGGAGTTTCTGAAGCTTGAGGGCTGTCTGTCTTGTTCCTTCTGCTGTCACCTTGCTCGGGGCTTCTGTGCAGATTTAGTAGCGTCAGAAATTTGCCTCTGTGGTTGCCTGATGTCAAGATTTCTTAGTGACTTCAGTGGGCTAAAGGCATAGAGGGGAAGTTTGGCCATAGGGAATAAGTACTTGCAGAGTGCAGCAATGTGGCTTAGTTAATCATTGTCTGTTTCTGCAGAGCCTGGCTATTATGAAGATGGGTCCTTTGGGATCCGAATAGAAAACGTTGTCCTCGTCATCCCTGCCGAAACCAAGGTGAATGACCTGCTCAAGATGCACCTTTCTTCATGACTTGCTGGCTATAAAACTTAAAGTACTGGAACTTGATGTGGGGCCATGCTGCAGACAGTTAAATCCTACTCAAGATTCCTGGTCTCCAAAACCCCTTATTGATGAGCACTGGTTCTAAATCTCCCTTGAGAATGGGAGCACAGAAGGCAATTTTGCTTCTGCAGAGTTTCCGTGGGTTGAAAAGTGTGTGTGAGAGTTGTTTTAAATTGTTTTTCTCTGTGTGTTGAAGCAACTTTATTCAGCCCCTTGGAGTCATTGCTGTAGGTTGATCTGAAGCTGGGATTTTCCTCTGTGGTAGGGATCCATCAGTGGCAGTAGAAACAAAACTACGGGAAGATTTTGACATTGTAGTTGCCAGTCTGGCTGGGTTATGCTTTTAGAAATGTCAGACTGAAAATGATCATATAGTCATCA
The DNA here is from genome assembly GCF_017590055.1 of Onychostruthus taczanowskii. NCBI lineage: Eukaryota > Metazoa > Chordata > Aves > Passeriformes > Passeridae > Onychostruthus > Onychostruthus taczanowskii. The sequence goes on along the minus strand of NW_024502568.1, from coordinate 9,472,455 downwards.
AGCTGAAGTCCTGTACAATTTTCATCTTTAGAAAGGGACTGTTGAAAGAAGTAACTAAGGCTTACATCGAGATTCTTTGCTTGAGCTGTAAGAAAAATGTTGCTGTAAATTGCTACCCTCTCATCTGAATGTTGCCTTGGTTATTCTGTAGGGATGACATAACCAAGGAGTGTGATCAGGGTGGAGCTGTTTCTAAAATATAATCTCTGTGTAATCTCTGTCTTTCTGCTGCAGTACAATTTCAAAAACAGAGGCAGCCTGACCTTTGAACCCTTAACCCTGGTTCCAATCCAGACGAAAATGATTGATGTTAATTTGCTGACAGAAAAGGAGGTAAGTAAAACAGGTTTGCATTGCCTTCTTTGCACTAGAACCAGCTTATTTTGTTCTGTTTGCTAGAACGACTGGCCATTGTTCCATTTCATAGATCCAGAGAGCAATCCTGAGCACTCTGACTTATTTTTAAGCTTGACCCACTTTGAAGTGAGGGGGTGAACTAAACGAGCTTTTCAGACATCCTTCCAATCTACGTTATATGATGTAGACAGTGAGGATCCCACCAATTATGTTGTTGTGGTAGTTCCCTTAATATGATACTTGCTGCTGCTGTCTCTTTTCCTACTCCTGCCTTGATTTGCTTTTGGCAGATGTCTGCCTTACCATGCTGTCTCCTCAAGGACTGTAGTGGTGACTGTCCCATCGCATTGTCTGCGTCTGCTTGTCACCAGCCCCATTCAGGCACACCCCATTGCTCAGTACACATGAACTCTGAGCAGCCTTCTCTGGTACCTGCTCAGCAGCATTTATTTCCTAAACAGCTTCATACTTTAAGCTTTCTGTTTAAGTCTCTCACTACCTTCTCCATGGCATATTTCATCCTGTTTTTCTACTATACTCCTTATTTTACCTCAGCACATCCTCCTTTTTGGAATGATAACCCTGGTTTGCATTTCCATTTGCTGAATAGGGATGTGAAGGGTACAAAGATCTGCCCTACGGTTACCTGTTCAGATCAGTAGGGCAGCTTGTGCCTCAGGAGTGCATTGTCCAGTTACAGTTTTGCAAAGCTATTTATTAAGCTGTGCCAAGGTAGCTATTCAGACTTGCTGGAGGCAGTGATTTGCAGAGACTTTACTTGTCAGCTGAATTGACCCTTGGCTCCTCTGAAAACCCAGGATGAATTCCTTCAGTTCCTACCCTCATCAAATTTACAAGTCACTTCCACATAACAGAGATCTGTCTCTTCAGGACAGGATTCCAGCCCAGCCTAAGAGCTCAGACCCAAAGAGCACAGGGGCCTACAAATGTTTTTGGCTGTACATAACTTGTAAGGTCACGAACTCTCTTCTGTGTTCATGCTGAATGTCCTGCCCCTCCCTTTCTCCAGTGTAACTGGGTGAACGAGTACCATCAGAAGTGCAGGGAAGTTGTGGGAGCAGAGCTGGAGAGGCAAGGCCGGCACGAAGCTCTTCGGTGGCTCCTCCGGGAGACGGAGCCTCTGGCCCAAGGGCAGTAGCACCAGCACTGGGGTGTGGAACATCAGCACAGCTCCTGTTCCGATCGCCTGCGTCTTCCTGCAGCTCGGCACCACTGGGAGGGCATCCTTCAATAAGCATTTGGAAATCAGGAAGGGATTTTGTGTAGTGTTTCTTGCCCCACAGCATGTGCGGGTAATGTGGGGCTGAGGAGGGTTACTGTCTGAATAAGTGTTTTGGGGGGAGGGGTTGAGCATAGAAAACAAACAATAAATAAACACGTTGCCTTTGAAACAGAGGTCTTATTTCAATAATGGTTCTAAGAGGCAATACTGGAATATTTTATACTGTCTGGTTTTTCACTGTGAAAACTCAGTATTTTTGCATACTTGGGTTCCAGTTGCTAAGATGTTATCCACACAGCAGGACTGATTACTGAATAAAAGATTCCAATCCGCTGTTTGCTCCATCTGTCTTCTCTTGCAGTCAGTGATGCGTTGGGTTTGGCAGCTTGAAGAAAGACAGGAACCTCGTCTTTCCACCCTTATGTGTGCATCTAACTCAGACAGGGAACAAATATGTTTAGGACTGCCTGGTGCCAGGCGCTGGGCAGAGGTTATGGAGAGAGCTGGCAGGAGCAGTCAGTTCTGGTTTGTGACAGGTCCTGGAAGGATATGGAGACACTTGGCAGAGGTTTGTGTGTGCAGAGCGCCGAGGCCAGTACTTCTGTCTATTGTTATGTCTTACTGAGTGCTTGTATAGCCCATGGCAGTGCAGGATGCGTGGGCAGTATCATGGAATTGCAGCTCTTCCTGGACACAAAGCAATTAGTAAGTTAAAATAAATAAATATGCCCACAATGAACAAAGGACGAGCGGCGCGGCGGGGTCGGGCCGGGCGCAGCGACACCCGGTGGCCGAGCGAGGTAGCGCGGGCTGAGCGGTTTTCTCAGGCTCGCTGCAAGTGTTCGATCCAAACTCCGCTTCAGAATCAGATAATAAAGGAGCAGTCGGGAACAGAAAATCAAATTCCTGATATTTCAAAGAAATTTTCTGAGCAAATGGAAATGTTTGTGTACATAGTTTTCTTTCCCTCTTCCCCCCGCCCCCAGGTGTTTTTTCCCAAGAAGGTGATAAAACAGGAGTGCAATAAGTGCTTTAAAAAGTCAATATCACCCCTCAGTCGCTGCAGACAGGTACATGTATTTAAATAGTCAAGTGGTTTCTCACCACCCGCTGGAAGCAGCAGCTTTCAGCTCAGCTGTGTCTGCATAAACCCAGCTCACACCTCAAGCTCTCCCAGGTGTCTCACGAGAATGTGCTGCCGCTCAAAACAGAACGGGCAAAACCTTTCTGCCGAAGGAGCCCGGTCCCCTGTGAGTACAGGGTCAAAGGACGAGTGAGGGCTCTCCACGCAGGCTGTGCTGTGACAAGGCGGGTCTTCCCCAGCAAAATCCGTGTGTGCTCGGTGAGGCTGAGCTCGGGCCGGTGCTGCAGCCTCGCCGGGGCTGCTCTGCTGGGAGCTGGGGCAGACTCTGCCGCTCGCTGCGGGCCTGTGGGGCTGCGCTGCTCGCCCCGGTGCTCCCGAGTGATTCAGCATCCCGCAACTAGCGGCTGTGACCCAGCCGGGAAAGGTAAATGTAAGGACAAATGTAAGGACAGGTGTTTCCCACAGGAAGGTGGAAGAGGAGGATGTCTACCAAACAGAGAAACACAGACGCCAGGGATGCTTTTGTCCCTGTAGTCTAAAGCCAGTGTGGCTGGCTTGGACACTGTGTGAAGGGGGAGCACAACACCAAAAGGAATTTTCTAGGTTTGAAGAGCCTTAGTAGACCTTTCCCCACCTCAATACCCTCCTTGCAGCCAGATGCCACTCTGGGACCATTCCCTCACAGATCACAGAAATTCATGGCTCATTACCATCCCAAAGCCTCCTCCTGCACAGGGTCAGAGGTAGGAAAACCCATACTTCTGTGCTGCTCTAGGCACCAGTCCTGGAGTCTCAGCAGATCCCTCCCACCATTCACTCCCAGCCCATCCTCCCTCACCACACAACCCTGTGGGCTTTCCTTGCAGGGAATCTGACACCAGTTCTTGGTCACAGCTTGGAGATCTTTGCCCCTTTCTTGGGTTTGGCACCTCAGCATGGGCACACGGTGTTTTGTAGGGCAGGGCTGTGACACACATTCCTAGCTAAGGCGTTTATCTCCCTATTCAGCCCTTGAAAACAATACCTTTTGTATCCTGTCCTCTCTGAGCTTTAGGTTTCCAATGGAAATTGAACTTGGATTCTATTCTTTTCCTTTTATCAGGTTTTGATTTATTCCATTTAGTGCCTGCTTTCCCTGGGTGGTCTCTCCCTTCCCCTCTCTTGGTGAAAGGAAAAGGTTAAGAAAGAGAGAAGTAAGGAAAAATTGAATGGAAACCAATGCCATGTTTAGGTGTTTACTTTTGTGTGAACCATGCACAGAAATAGCAAAAAAAAAAAAAAAGTTCTTCAAGTGAAAAAAATTATTTCATTCTGGGGAAAAAAAAGTCCATAGAGGCTTTTGTTGTTGTTGTGGGAAAGCAGGAAGAAAAAAAAAAAAAAAAAAAAAAAAGTTCTTCAAATGAAAAAAATTATTAAATTCTGGGGAAAAAAAAAGTCCTTAGAGGCTTTTGTTGTTGTTGTGGGAAAGCAGGAAGGAAGGAAGGAAGGGGCATTTTCAATAACAACATACTTAATGGTCTATTTTCAAACCATTTTGTTTTGCAGTACTTTTAACCTAGTGGGCATCTTGTAGCTTTAGATCATGCTGCAAAGCTCATTTCTGTGCTGTGAGATAGCATCTCCTGCAGGGGTGTTTGTGGGTTCAGCCCGTCCAGTTCTATCCTTGCACCAACCCAGGAGCTTGATGGCTGTACCTCAGCAGCACCATGTGATCCTGTTTCTACACTATTGCTGTGTTCAGGGGCTCTGGAATTCTTTCTTCCCTTGGACTAATAATGTTACAGCAGGAGACAGACCTTATTTGCCAATGAAGGAAAACCCACCTCAACTCCACAGTTCCATCATGAGTCATGATGCGCACACTGGCAATAGGCCTGTTGGTGTACAAGGCTTTTGAGGCAAATAAACCATTTCTCCTTGAGCAGAGGGATTAATATTCATTCATCACCAGGCACATATGCTCCGTGCCTCCATAGGCCAGGTGACTGCTTGGATTCTCCAGTCACCCCTTCTTCCTCAATCTGTGTGTATTACCTTGAGTGTGCTTGGTAGCAGTAAAATTCAGTTGTTTTTTAACTTAAATGGCTTGTAACTCACCTATAATCAAAACCCCAGTATTGTTTGCATGACTATTAAACTGGTCACTTCCCTTGGAGCAAGGTTTGATTTACAGTGTTAGAAAGAAAACTTTTGAGAACACGCTCACTGAGGGCCTCCTCAGCAAATCCATCAAACCAGCCTGATGTGCAGGCTGCACACAGGAAAATGATTGCCCAGAAACACTGAAGGGCTGGGGGTGTTGTGGGGCATTGGTGCTTGTTCCTGTGTTTCCTTCAGCAGGGGACAGTGAGAGCCAGGTGGTGGGAGCAGCCAAACATCAAAACTCTCCTGGGGATCCAGAGATCCTTTGCCGCTTCTCTTCCTCAGGAGTCTCCTTTGGGTGGCATGAGGCAGAGGACAGCATGGGGCATTTTGGAAGATATTCAGGGTATGCTGAATAAGGCTCCGTGGTCATTCAGGCAACGGACAACCCCCCCACCTGCTTGTTGTCACTTGATGCCTGCAGAGGCCCTGTCTTTGCCCAACACAATTTCCTTTTGGCACTCAGCGGGGTGACTTGGCTGCTGGTGCTAAGGATTGTTGACATTTATTTTTGTTGACATGTAGCAATTCACACCTTGTTCCTGGAGTCCTCTGGCTTGTTTTTGGAGAAGAAACTGCAGGCCTGGACATCTGGCAATGGTGTCTGGAGATCAGGAGTTAAATAACTTGCATGGTGTCACTGCCCTCAGCTTGTTTTACATGATTAGGACAAAACTCCCTATGGCTTTGGATGTAATAAGAAAAAAAATGAAACAAGAACCTCTGGAGGGTAGAAATATGAACTGTGTTAGTGCTTAATTAAGTTGCCTATTAACAGTTGTGTAGTGGCCTGGAAGAATTTTAATGTACCAATTAAAGCAAGGAGCTATCTCCTCGGCTTTCCACCACCTCTGGGGATGCTGTCAAGAGCGGGGAGCTTGCAGATCAAGTGTTGTTTATTTTGTTGCTTCCAGCTTGTTAAAAATCGTTCTAAATTTGGGAAGTGGCGGATGCCCGTGGATGTGTTTGCTTCCACAAGGCAGCAGAGTGATGTCTGTCTGATGGGATTCACATGGTAAGAGGCAGGGCTGATGCTGACCCCATAAACTCCCTCCTGTTTCTTAGGGTTCCTCTGAGTTGCTGCAGGAGGAGGAGGGGACTGGCAGCCCTGGGGCAGCTCCGTGCTGACAGTGGGGTGTGCTGGTTTGGCACATCCAACCTGGACACCTGGGTGTGCCAAGTTATCCTGCCAGTTCCCTAGCTGTCCCATCACTGTATCAAACCTTTCAGGAGTTTTCCTCTGATTTAAGCCACAGGAATGGGAATTCCCCCTCCAGACTTGTGTGAGCTGATCAGAGAGTGTGGCTGCTCTGATGCCTAAAATGGCTCTGATTTACAGCCAGAAGGTACTTAAGGCTATTTTGGTGCCAGCAGACATCAACTTAAGACATATCAACAGACAGAGAGAAACGCAATTTTTAAAAATTAATTTAAATTGCTTGTATTTTACTGGCCTGAGGGCTTGTGAAGGTTGCAGGGAAATTGGTTCATCAGGGCTGCCCACTGCCACGGGCTGCTGAAGAAGTGTTGTCCTGCTCCCACGAGATACCATGTGTGCAGCAACCTCCATTATCAGATGGCATTTGAATTTAAGAAAATCAATTTCTGTCCATTTTGCGTGTCCCTGTGGATGGATGGCTCGCTCTGGTTCCTGGTGTCAGGGCAGGGTTTTGCCCACAGAGTTTGAAGGTGGATGGCCTCCCATGTGTGTGCTTGGCTGTGAGCCCTTTCTTGCAGCTCTCAGAGCCTGTGACTGCCATGCACCAATCTGCATTGGGCTGGTCCTGTTTAGAAACCAGGCTGGGGCCAGCATGTTGTAAACATCTCCCAAAGCAGAGCATGACCCAGCTGAAGGGTGCCTGCTGTGTCCTTTTGGTATCCCCCTGTCACCCTGCATCCTGTCAGGGCTGGGCATCTCTGGAGCTGGAGGAAGTCCCCACTCGCTGCAAGCTGTCCCTCTGTGCATCCTGTCTCCTCCACAAATGCTGCTCTCCCCTCTGTGGGAACAGACAGTGTCCTTTGCTTCCATCTGCTTCTGGAACACATCTTCCAATAAACACATCTTCCAACAAACACTACCATATTCCTCTTGAGGTCTGAATACAAAATGAGCTGGGGAGTTTCAGACAAATGTAGCATTAGCTTGGAGAACCGTGGTCTTCCAGGAGGTGATTTAAGGAGCTTAGAGTGGTTGTGAGAATATCTGTGCTTCAAATCCAAACAGGCAGCTCGGTAAGTGCAAAGTTGAGGAATGTGTCCTCTTCTCCTTGTATTCTATTAATATTTAGGGCTGGGCTTCAATTATTCATTCCTTCAGGGTGTGCTTTTATCATCTCAGTGCTATAGCTTTAGCTTGTGCACTGTCTCTGGACACTCAGAAAATACCTTTTCATAGTATTTGTGAAATTTCATATCTGAGAGGCCTTTTGCAAGAAAAATGTATGCTGTGCCATTAGTCAGAAAAAGCAAATCTTCCTCATCCCCACCCAAGGCTTTTCTAAGCCCACACAGAGCTCAGCCTCAGTAGATATACAGGAGATGGCCTTGGCTGGGGATAGGCTAATCCAGCACTTGTTGGTTAGAGATGATTTCTTTTTTGTGGTGTGAAACCAAGGATATATATGATGAAATTAGATAGACCCAGACCAGTTCCATACACACCCATGACCCTTGGCACAGGCAGCTCGTTTGTCTGAGCCGAGGACAAATTGAAATGTGCTGTGATTAAATACTCCAAATTGTTGACATCTGTGCTGTAAATACCTGACTTGTTAACAGCCCATCTTCCTGCTGGGGCACAAAGCCTGACAGTCAGTTTGCTCAGATGAGGATAATCAGATCACATGTTTCTGAGTGCAGCTTGATCAGGGAAGAGTCTGGGAAGAATTCTGCCTTATTTGCACAATATTTGGGCAAGAATATTTTTGTTTCGTTAAGTAAAGCCAACCATGAAATTAGCATTCACTTTCTCCCTTCAGGAGGCTGAATGCCTATGGGAACTCAACAGTGCAGCAATTTTAGACTTGGTCAAAACAAGAGACAAACAGAAAATCATTCTTTTTTTCTGCCTTTTGAAAATATTTTTTAGGTCTATCCTGTTCTGGGATGAGATGATAAGATCATGAAACATTTTATTTACAATAAAGCATAAAAATTGTTGAGCTGAAAGTGTCACATCCATCAAATATTTTAATTTTTATTATTATAGAGATGTTTTGTAAATACTGGCTATTCTAACTAAACTGAAAAGATTGGATTAGTTTTCAAAGCATTAGAAAAAAAATATTAGTTAGAAGTTTTCCATTTAGAATTTGTTGGAGCAAGGTAGTCTGACATTTTTTGAAACACTGTTAAAATATTTTTTGACATAAACCTGATGAAACCTGGCCCTAAACTCCTGTGCGGGCTGAATTTTGAAGAACTTGAACTTTTCAGACAAGAAAAACAAAAGCATAAAAAAATCCCCTGAAGTAAAACATTTTCTTGACAATCTGCTAGAGTGCAGTGCTTCTGAGAAAGAGGAGTATGAGCTGAGACATCCAAGAGTGTGCATCCTATCAGGGCTCCGACCCTGTGTTTGCACAAGGAGCAGCTTCCCAGGTGAGCAGCTGGCTGCACTGCGCCTGTGGCCAGCAGCTCTTTGGGCATCCCTGCTGCTGCTGAGAGCTGCTCTGGGGTCTGTGGGCAGCCAGCACCCTGTGCCAGCACAGACCCGTGTGCATCCCACCTCTGCTGCCCAAGCTGAGCTGCGTTCTGTCCAACTCTTGACTGGGTTATGGCAAGGCAGTTTGAAAGGGCTCCCCACCTGGGGCAGAGGCAGCAGGTGCTGTTACTGTCCTTGGGTTAAGGCCAAATGTTTCTGCTTGGGAACACAAATAACCCTGGCCATTGGTGCTTCTGCATTTCCCCTGCTGCAGGCTGTGGGTAGCTGAACACCTGGCAGTGCAGGGGATGGGATGGGATGGAATGGAAATGTCTCCTGCAGTTTGCCTTGCTTCTGCTGTAGAGTGGAGGTGATGGGAGGCAGGTGTCTGAGTCATTGTTTACAAAATAGCCCCTCTTCACAAGAGCACTCTTTAAAGAAAAGTGCACTCGTTTTATTATTACTACAGGAGCAAAGCTGTGTGTTTCCATACCACCATGAGGGGTGAACTTGTGTTTGCCCCACAATAAGCAGAGAGTCAGCAACACAAACCTCTTCCTGGGCAGGAAGCAACAGGTGAGACTGTGTCTATTTTGGGGCAACTAGCCCCTTATGTAGCCGGGCTGAAATACAACCTCTCCTGCAAAAACTCCTCTGAAAGCATCGTGGTAACGTGAGCAGCCTGATGGAGCTCCCAGCTCACTCACCTTTGCTCACTGGTTCTTTCCACCAAAAGCTGCAAACCCATTTTATATTAAAGGTTCTGCATAGTTACAAGGAGGCTTAGTGGGACTCAATTTTTCTTTGTGAAATATCAGTAGAGACAGCTTTTTTACATGCTCTCTCCTGCTCCTGCAGCAATGGCTATAATTTCTTACCGGCTCTGGATTCTGCAAGCAGCCCCAGCTGAGCACCAGGGAGCTGCCAGTATTAAAGAGGGAGCAGTGTGGGCCCTGACACCGGGGTGGAGAGCAGGAATGGTAGCTGGCAGTAAAAGCTGACAACCATAAATTATTGTTGCTTTTAAGTATCAGCTCTCAGTAGAAATAAACCTTGAATCCTACCAGGCATAGCTGTAAAATTGCATGGATCTCACTTTAATCACCAGCTGAGCACCCTGAGCTCTCTGCTGCTGTCTCAGGGAGGGTGGCACAGTGCCTGTCTGTCCTGTTTAACAAAAAGTGGAGATAATGTGAATTCAGCACTCTAGGAAAGGTGTTGGCCCTGTCCAAAAGTGGGCTGTCCCCAGGGAGCAGCCTTGCCCAGGAGCATTCCCAGTTGTATCAATGTGGCCTGCTATGTCCTGCCACTCCTGTTCTGGAGCTCCAGGGCAGGGCTCATCCATCCTCTCCTGCCTGTGTTCTTCCTCCTGAGCGGTGCAAACCATCTTAACAGCAGTTGGGACACCCATCTTTTCCTCAAGCCTGAAGAGATGAAATTAATCACGCAATGTGTGTGATCACAGGCTGCTGTGCAAGATCTGGATAAATGCAAAAGTTCCTGAAAAAGTAGGAGGTTTTCTGCAAGAGAAAAGTACAAATACTGGGACAGAGGAGGCTGTTCAGAAGATGTTCCAGTTCTCTGTATGCAGAGGGACATCACTCGATCACAGCTCAGATATTCTTTGTAGGGTGAAACATTGGGGACACAGTTAGACCTGCAGCAAGAGAAGGGAATTCCCAATGTGGGGTGGAAAAACCGTAAAAATTCAGAAAAATTCCAGCTGTTGAATCAAGAGGAAACATGCAATGGCACCAGATAAGCAGCAGAGTCACAACCTACCTGGTAATGATCCTGAGTAGAGCAGGTTCCCTTTACCTTTACAGAACAAAGCAAGGGAGTGTTCTGCTGCTACAGCCAAGCACTTAAAAGTGCATTTCATAAACATAGAATTTTTAATACATGCCATCCCACCATTAATAAGTCTGCCAGCATTACAAATTGAATAGCAGATACATGGTTTTGCCAGTTTTGAAACATCAGCTAATTTAGCTTTAATCTGCTGTAGAGCTAGAAATAGTCCCTGTAAGGATGACACTGTTTTGCATTCAGTGCATTTCTTGAGATGAGAAAACCAGCAAGCATTAATTTAAAGTGATTAATTCAGTAACATGCAAATGTGAAGGCTGTGTGGAAGCAACAGATCACGTGCTGCAGAATCAGAGTTCAGTTCCTTGACTCCCCTGGGTTCACCACCCCAGAGCAAACCTCCTGCACACAGGGAGAGAGAACACAGTCTGAAGGAAAAGTGCTGATACCAAGGGGGAGGTCCAGGATGGCGTATGGGCTGGCACCTGGGTGGCAGAAACCCATCCAGAAGGGTGCTGGGCACTGATCTGGACATAAGCCTGGCCAGGTGGGACACTGTGGTCCAGAGACTTCATGCACAAGGGTCCTGAAATGAATCCCACCCAAACAGAGTGTGGGGGGGATCTCCTTGGAGGAGGAAGGCAGAGGGACCTACCCCTGCTGTGTATATTGCACATTGAACATGACTCTCAGCTATCTGTGACATTTTCACAGCACTCAACTGTGCCAAAGTGCTCTTAAAAGAGAGGAAACAACCCAAGAAGAGAAGCCTTTCCATAACCCTCATAATTTGCTGGAGAATGGTCAAGGGACCTGTGTGAGCTCTGCCTGGTGAATGGGGCAGCAGCAGATTCAAGCCCAGCACAAACTGGTCTCAGCTACTGCTTGTTCCTCAGGCTCAGGATGACTTTTGGGAAGGTGGCAGCCCTAAGTCTCCCCCATCCCACTGGGGACCCCTCCACCCTGGCTGCAGTAAAGAAACCACTGTAGTGATTTGCCTTCCACTTCTGAGGACCAAACCTTGGCTTGGTCTGTAACACACACATTCCAGCTGGCAAAGACAAACGGGGTCATTAAGAAAATAAAAACAGCAAACGTATAGAGAAACATGAAAAAAATGACCCTGGGATGCATTCATATTTTATGCATTTACTGGGATAAAACCTTGAGTCTATAATATTAAATCAGAATGTCAGAGATAGCTTATGCTAATTTAATTAAAGGCAGCATCCTGGTGCACATGGGTAAGGAGCTGAATTAATATTGTGCACCACCCACTAATTTTGCCTGCCATGGGTGTCCTAAGGCTGGGTTGTCCTGATGTGCTCTTGGCTCTGTTTTTTCTGGACAGGATGAGTATATCCCTGCACACACACGGTCTACCAAAACTAGGCAGAATCAAATATACCACTTTGAAGTCCCAAAGCTTACAAAATCTGTGATAATTGCATCTTTAGGTACCTTGGCACTAATTTATCCACCTGTGCTAGGGAAGTGAGAGATCTTGCCTGCCCTTGCTTCCAGTCAGGGGAACAAGAGAGGGGTTTCTCAAGGAAGCCTGAAGTTAAGTATTATGAACTACCAGCCTTTCCCTAAGTATGGAACAGGATTGAACCCTTCTGGAAAAGAAATCAACTTGTTAATGGAGTTTGAGATATCATAAAGGTACCATAAGCCTTCAGCTTCACATTGCACATGTCTATATCCTAATTTTGCTTTGGGCATATTCTCTTCCTTCATATGTTTGGGAAAACCATCCTTCAAGAGCCACAGCAGGGGGTGATTTTGGAAAGTTTGACCTTTACCTAGGTGCCAAAATAGAGCTTCATTAGCTGGTTGGCAGGGACAGGGGATGGTGAGCTCTGTCTGCCGTTTGGGTGGAGAGATGCATCCAGCCACTGCTCTCCTCCCTTCCAGCCCTGGCCTCCCACTCCTGGCAGTTTGAAATTACAGGCGTGGGTGATCCTGTTGTTTTTACAACAGGGACATCTTAAATTCACAAAGCAGGAACAAATACCTCACATCCTCATATGCTGGACCTTATCAAAAGCTAGGTGACTCTTTAGGAAATAGTCTCTGTGTGCAACTCAAACCTCATCCAAGCTAATGGGAAAGTTTTGGTGGCCCTCAAAGGGCTATGGATCAAATGGATCCTTGTCCCAGGGCTGGATGCAGAAAAGAGCTTATGTCTTCTTTGTGCAACACACTGCAATGTGCTGAACTTGCAGAATATGTTGAACTCCCTCAAAGTTTCTTGGTAGCACCAGAGCTGCCAGACAGCTTCTGAACTGCCAAGTCCTCACTGCTTCTTCTTTGGCATGGTACTGCTTGTGAAACAAACCTATTTTTCTTTCCCAGCCTGTGTTGTGAAAAGGGACAACAGGCAGTTAAAACATTGTTGTGTGAAACCTGGTTATCAATCCATAATACTAATTTCACATTTGGATCTTCAAATCTTCTTGCAAGGAGCTTATTGAATGCTTTTGCCCTCTGCAAATCAGGCAAAGAGCTTGAGTCCATTGCAGATGGAGCTAACTGGGGCTGACCCTGTAGACTAATTTGGGCCCATCAGAATCAGAGGCAGTGTGTTTGTCTGTTCACTTTAGTGGGGCACAGGCACTCCTCCAAAGTGCTTGGTGGTTAAGGGTGCCGAGAAAGTGGAGTTTCATTAGTAACTGTGAGAACTGTGGAGCGAAGTGCATCTCTGAGGGTATGAGGATTGCCTTGCTGGAGAATATGACTGTCATTATAAGCTGGGATGGGAGCAGTTTTGATGAGAAGAAAGAAAAATAGGAATAAATTGCAGTATAAAGTTTCCTGTTAGTGCTCTTTCTCCAGACAGAGGAAGCACTAAGCATGAGTGCATTGTAAGACTGCAGTAATACCTTCTGCTGATAAGTAATAAGAAGAGCAAAGCATTCTCAGGATGGTACCTGTAACTCCTCTCTGTGAGGCTAAAAATGGCTTAGGGATGTGTAAGAGCCTTTGCAAAGGAAATTGCTTGTGTGCAGAGATTTCTGTGCTCTGCAGCAGACTTGGTCACAAGGCCAGTCCTGCCCATTAGCTGTGAACACAGTGAAAAGTGTTATCATGGAGAAAAGTATCCAGCTCTTAGATAGTCCAGGTGTCAGGGAGAATGAGGGGTCATTGCCACCATCAGGGACATTAAGATGGGACCTTTCTGGAGTGTGTCACTGCTGGAACAGCAGTTTCTGTGGTCTGTAGAAGAGATGCTTCAGAGCTTTCTGAGCTGCCCTCCTCCCTGGTTTATAGAACACCTTACTGCTGCCATATAGCACTGGCAGAAAGCTGGCACACTGCCCCCAGAAAAGGTGCAGCTGCAAACATCTGTTCTTCAGCAAACATGAGGACTTTTTTCTTCCATTAAAGCTGAGCTACTCAGGTGAGAAACACCTGTTATGGTTAATATGGCAAACCAGGAATGAAATCTGCAATGCTTGGGACTTGGATTTGCACTTAGTTCTGCTTCCCACTAAAGGGTGTGAATGAAGCAACTTAATAACTTACTTGTCTGAAGACTATGTAATGTCAGACCCCCAGAGGAGTTGGAAGGACTCCTCTCACCCCTCAAAATTTCCTGCTGGCTACCAGGTATTCTTTTATCATCACTTTAAAGTGAAAACAGTCTACATTATTCTCTATGAGCTGTATTACAGAACACGACTTGGGAATGACCTGAATAGGAAGGTCTGACAGATTTCTTTTTCTAAAGGCTCTTCAGGGAAAAAGCAGACATGACCCTCTGCTAAATTATACCTGTGTTAAAGTAGTGTATTGCCACTGCTATTGACAGCTTTGCACTTGGCTAAATGGGTGTGAAAGAAGGATTGGGACCAACATCAAATTGTTTTCCACTGAGTATAATTGTTATGGTCTCCACTAAGCCCAGGGGAGTTTAGAAAAACCTCCTTGGCTGTGACCTCCCTGCCCCAGGTTTGACAGGTCATTAGAGGTGGTGAATCATCCATATCTTCAACACAGTGATTTGGGGCACTTAGAATGTAAATAGTGATCTAAATAAAATTTCATTATTTTGGAATAAATCAGTGGGAATGTGCTGTAGATGATTTGTGAGAAAAGTATTTGAAGACAATTTGTTGGGTATGAGCTGCTGAACTCATGAAAAATGCTGTTGGACCATCCTCTGCCCGCTGCACTAAGATCATTCATCCTTTCCCCATTCTGCTTTCTCTTCCTGTGTGGGGATTGGAATTTGTGTTTGTGTCCCTGCTGAGAGGAGGGCTTGTAGATTAATTTCCCTGAGCCTGGGGAGGAATAGTGTTTTTCATTAATGAAAGTTCAGATTATTTGGGTGCTTGAAAACCTGAGTGCAGGCAGTGCCTTGTTTTGAGTTTGGGGTGTGACCTGCTGATCCCGTCCCTGCTCTGAGGTGGAGGAGAGGATGCTCTGGGGCCACACTGCCACCTGCACTACTGTAGGAGCAAGTAATCCTATGGCCCTGGACATGGGGAGTATCTGCACTGTCCTGGTACTTTGCTGCCTGCCCCAATGGGCTGTGCACCACCATGGGATCAGATCCCACACAGCCAGGGATGAAAATCCAATCTTAAAATCATGGAATCATAAAACTGTTTAGGTTGGAGGAAAATCTCTAAGATCATTGAGTCCAGCCATTTACCCATCACTGCCAAGACCACCACTAAACCACGTCCCTAATCACACATCTGCACTTCTTTCAAACACCTCCAGGGATGGTGACTCCACCACTTCCCTGGGCTCCTACTCCAATGCCTGACCACCCTTTGGGCAGAGAATATCCAGTCTAAATCTCTCCTGGTGCAACCCGAGGCTGTTTCCTCTCATCCTGTCACTTGTTACCTGGGAGAAGAGGCTGACCTTCCTCTGGCTACGCCCTCCTTTCATGGAGTTGTAGAGACAGACAAGGTCTCCCCCGAGCCTCCTTTTCTCCAGGCTAAGCACCCCAGCTCCCCCAGCTGCTCCTCATGTGATGAGTGCTCTCTGCACACACTCCAGCGCCTCGGTGCTCTTCTAGTACTGAAAACACGCACAAAACCGAAAGCAGAAAACTGAGTCGGGTGTTGCTGGGCTGGACTGGGGCTGCAAGCACATCTTGGCAGGGTGCGGGGTCCCCAGGGCTGTCCGGGAGCCAGCGCATCCCGGGCAGCTCCGGGCAGGGAAGGCTCAGGGGCATCCCCCGCTCTGCTCCGGCCGCCGCCGCCGCTTCCCATCGGCAGAGGGACCCCTCGGACCGGCCATGGGGAGCTGCCGGCCGGGGACACATCCCCCGTGTCCTGCGGGAGCGAGCCAGCGTGGGAAAGACCTGTGGACGAAGGAAAATCAGATGAGGCGGAAAGAAATAGCAGATAATCAAGTTTTCCCAGTTACTTGCTGGTTTTTCATCAGTTTTGTTGACAAAGTGTTTGAAATTATGAAGGTAAAGTAGTCTTGATAAAAGTAAGGCATGTTGCGACCAAGCTTGTTCTGTAAAGTAATTCATGATTTTGTGATTAATGATTAATCACTCCCTACCTAAGACAAGTAGGGAGTGATTACGGGTTTAGGTGGATGCAAGGTGCAGGTGTCTTTACTTGGAGAACAACATTTGCCTCTGCTATGCTGGTGCCTCAGTCAGTGTCATACCTGTCTCCATCCTCTCCTTCCAAAAAAAGGGAAAAAATGTCCCATCGATGTCTTGGAAGTAATAAATAGAATCACAGAGTAATTAAGGCTGGAAAAGATCTCTAAGATCATCGAGTCCAACCATTACCCTCAATTAGCAATAGGAAAAAAAGCAGAGCAATCAAAGGGCATCTGCTGCATCCTAAGAAACTGCTGGGCTTCACTATGCTAAAAGCTGCAATTATTAATGTAACAGATAATGAGGTTGATTTGAAACTGTTAGTGAAGTCAGCTGCAGCATTTCTTTTCACCCCATCAAGGCTAAAATATGAATTATGCACTTGCAGAGAACAGTTTTTCTTAGAGGGAGTGCAGCTCCTGGTTTTGAAGGAGAACACAAACTCCCCAGCTTCATCTCTCTGTGAGAATGGCCCTTTGGAGAGGAGTTTGCTGTGCAGCCTGAGGCCCATGTGCTCAGACTGCTCCAAGAGCTCTCTGGGTACCCCTATGAATTCTGCTGCTGAAAATGCCTCAGAATGTTCTTGTCTTTCCACTGTCCTTCAGAAACTTCCATTTGGAGGGGGAAGAATTTTAAGTGCATTGATCAAGATCTTTTCAGGAAGCCAAACACATTTTTCAGTTTGTCACTCTTTCTTTTTGTGGAGGATTTCCTTTCTTTCATAAATACCAGCTGCAGTGTTGTAGGTGTGCCTAGGAGATGCCAAACACAGGTAGACAGCTGAAGCCTGAAGCTTTATACCCAGCTGAAGTGGAAGATGGGTCCCTGTCCTGGCTGCTTGAGTCATCTGTATTCATGTGTGCTCCAATAATCCTTCCTGCAAAGCCAGCCATATGCCTTCATACAGCTGCGTGACTAATCCTTAAGTAATCATTTATTTGGGGAATGTCACCTCTGGGTGTGCAATTTATTGGTCCATAACTGTACTTTTTGAAGGGAGCAGGTTGGAATAATCTAATTAGCATTTCCTGAAGGGGGATAGGACCCCTTCCCCTTTCTCCTTGTCCCCAGCAGAGTACAAGGAGTACATGGTGTGCATGTGAAGAGATGGGAATCTGAGTTTCAAGGAGATGAGGGGTGTCTGAAGGCTGATTGCAGTGTGAAGGACAGACTGGGGAGGAAACACAGGCAAACACAATGTGGGAAAAGCTGCTTTGCCTGTCTGCTGGAGCTGCCCACTGTACAGCAGTGGAGTCCCAGAGTGCTTTTTGAAGATGTGGTGGGAGCCATAACACTGTGCCTTGCTGAGGGATGTTCTGTGGCTGGAGAACACCTGGGCTTCTCTGAGGCCACATCATGGCCACACTGTGCTGTATCAGTTGTATGCAGCACAGACATTTCTAGTTCTCCAGGCCATGACCTTCCAGGTGGAGAGTTCTGTGGTGCTTGTTCCTCAAGACCTTTGGAGGGCTGGAGGAGTGTAGCTGGGTCTAGATGTGTCTCTCCTTTTACAAGCTGGTATGTTGGGAAGGTCACAGCACAGCCAGCTAGTCTTTAAAGGTGCTAGGAAGTCTGACAGCCAGGAAGGATGTTGTACCTGGAGCCAAATCCCATCCCAGAAGCCCCTTGGAGTGGAGAATTTGCCCTCTCAAAGACTGGATCCTGAAAATAATGCTCCAACTTTCATGTACTGCTTAACACCAATGGAAAAAACATTTGCAGTCCAAATTCCTCCTGGCTTTTCTTACTTTTTTTTTTTTCCTCCTCTTATAAGGCAACTTAGGAACTTACCAGCTTGAAGAGGAGGGTGCTGGCAGTCCCTGGGGCTGGTTCCTTGCTCTGGCATGAATACCAAGACATGATTTGAGTTGTTGATAGGACTCAGGGAAAATCCAGTTCGTTGCAGGACTGGTTGCTATGACATTTTTTAGATCACAATATCAGGAGCTATTGGTGTAAGAGTAACCTACATTGTGCTTTGTGTCTGATTAAAGCCTTTTTAACAGGAACTCTATGTGTTTGACATGAATATAGATGATTTGGGCTTCATAAACCAAAAAAAAAAAAAAAAATCTCTATATCTCTATTTATCTCTCTTTACCAGTGGTGGTAAAGTATAACTCCTGTGGGACAGCTTTAGGGTCCTTATGCCTTTTAAGGGATAAGTTAAAAATAAAGCTATTATTATTCATCTGTTGCTTCCTTTGGCAATAATATTCATCACTTATATTTTGGCATGGTAGGGAAGAATTTCTAGGTGAGGATTTGATCTGAAAAGTCAGAGGAAATGTTTCTACAAAAACTGATTCCCGCAAAATGAAGAGTGGGCTGATTTTTAACTCTAGTGTAAGATAAAGAGATCAAAACTGGGCACTTCCAGACAAGGCTGAAGGTATGTTTCTGCCCTGCTGACTAAAACCTGGAGGTGGTTAATGGGTCATTGGTCTGTTGTCCCAGGGACATTATATGTAAGACAACTTTGCTGACTTTCAGTCAACCTTCTTAACACTGCTGCAGTGAAGGAAAAAATAGCTGGTTCAAATGAGGACCAAAATCTGGATGTCTGGTTCCAAGAGGACTTTTAAGGCAATGCAAATGTTTCTTAAGGCTATTTTCTTGCATTCTAGTTCAAACTGCTCTCTAATCTTGTGTAGTAGCATCTGGTACTTCAGAGGGAGGAGGAGAAGAATGAAATGAAACCTCCCTGTAGACCCAGGGAATTCAAGTTATTCTTGTCTTAAAACAAGATTAGCAATCATTAAAAGGACAACTGACAGAAGAAGAGTGTGGGGCTGTGGTCATTTCCATGAAGTTATCAATACCTCCCCTGTCAAGAAATCTTCATTTTCAGTGCCTCTCATTAAAAAAAAAAGATCAGTGGGGTCATCATGAGGTCACTGACATGATGTGCATTGGTTACTTTTCCCAGCTGATGCTATTACCTATTTTGACTTTGCCCTTTGGGTTGCCTTTGGCACTTGAACTGTATTAGCCACTGGTGATATGAATCAGCGTGCAGGACTGACAGACTCAGCCACTCAGGCAAGCTGGAGATGTGCCAAATAAATAATCAAAGCTCCTAATGAGGCTGCATAATGCTGAGGGCTTGCAGGGAACTTGCATTGTGGTTGTGTCACAGTTATTTGAGAAGAAGAGGAAAAACCTAATGTTTGTTACAGCAGAGAGAAAATCCATCTAGAATATTTTAAGTCAAGTGATGAGCAGCTATGGTGCTGTTAAGATTTTCTTGCCACATGGCTTATGATGTTTATTATTTATGATAATACTGTTGGAGCTGCAGTGGTATGAAGAGAAGAGCAGAAAGATCTTTTAGAAGAGGTAAAAGATCTTAGTTGTAAAGAAGCCATTGCCTCTATCTAAACCAACTTTTTTTGCATTGTTTTCATATATGTGTCCACATCTGCAGAGTGTGCAAATTGTAAGCAGATCATCTGCTTTTTTTTTGGCTAGAATGATTCCTCAATATTGCATTTGAAGGCTATAGGCTTATCTCCTTCAGGAATTTCCATGTGTTAAAACATCACTTATCAGCTGGGACTTGTGGTAACCTATTGACTACTGGTTCCACTGAGGAAAATGCTGCTTCTGCACTTCAGATTTACCAGAGAGTGGAAGGAAAGGAGATGCAGAGTTCACATGCAGCACTGGGAACAAATTGCAGCAATCCTCAGTAACCTCACCACTGGAACCTGCTGTTCATTTTGTGGAGGGCCAACATGGTCAGGTCTTGCTGTAACAAACTACTCCTGAGCACATCTATCCTCATCTGGCCAGCCAGCTAATCCCTGCCTGTCCTCAGTTTTGTGCAATCTTGCTGTAAGTCATGGCCAGGGAAGGAGGAGAGAGTGGGAAGCTTGTCCTTTTCTGCCCTTTGCTGTAACATGTATTTTCAGCCTCTTGGTTTCTCTTCCCACCCAGAAATAAAGTGGAGGGGGAAAACCTGATTTGACAGAGGTAACTAGAGCTAGAAGAGTTTGCCAGGTGAAAGCCTGTGGAATAGCAGGCACAGTTTACCAGTTCTCTGCAGGAACTTCTCATCACATTTTGAGTATTTCTGAGAATCCTTTCCTCTTTCCCCATCTTTCTAAATGCAGAGTTTGGAATTTTTCAGCCCTCCTTAAAAAAACCCCAAACAATCAGATGTGCTATATAGTCCATTCTCTCAGCCTCTTTAATTTTGTACAATTTCAATTCTGTCACAAGGACCATGGTCCCTCCTCACCTGCTCTGCTGGGAACCTGCCAGCGCTGCAATTTCTAAACCCACCTTTGTGCCTCCATGCATTAAGAGGGATGGAGGACACAGCACATGGGACATCCTTGTGCCCCCCAGCCCTGGTCTCAAAGGACCTGGATACTATTTTGCCCGGCTGATCCAGGGCATGTTGCCTTTGGGAACAGCTTGCAGAGCCCAGACAAGTGAGGCAGAACTACCAACCACGTTAAAATCCTCAGACACCTTATCCAGAAGTCAATTAATTATGCCCCAGTCTCAAAATCATTAGTCAGCAGTGGCCATTTTTTTTTTTCAATTACGGGGTTTAAGGGATTACTGTGAGTCATTACCCTGAGGCATTAAAAGCTGCATTGCTTCTGAAATGGTTCAGGTAAGGAGGTGGTGCAGCAGCTGCACCCAGGGCAGCAGGGAGCTGGGAGCATGACCCTTTCTTTTAGTGTCTAGAGCAGATCTGGAAGGAAAACTTGCCCTTGTGTTAAAAATTCAACTAATTCCACAAGCTTTTCACTTTGTCTCTCGAGGGGTCAATTAAAGCTTCACGGTCTTTCCTGCCACACTGGCAAAAAAAGATCTTCATCTCCCGTTCCTTTGATTAACTGTGTTGTTATAAACAGACAATGCAGCACAAGCAAGGGAAACTAATATGCCTTCCCCCCAGCCAAGGTCCTTGTAAATGAATCCATTAATTTGAACCAGGGCACCCCTGTGCTGGAAAAGGTGCAAAGCTGGCACACAGCTAAAATCCTACTGGTGTTGTGGGGACAAGTGGCCTCAGGTATGGGAAACCCTCCCTGCACACACAGACTTCACACATGAGCCTGGGCTTGAGCTTGCTGAAATGGTTTACTGCAGATCCTTCCCCCAGTTTGACCTCTTGGTTCCACAAAAAAAGATGCTCAGAGCAGGCATTTAAATTTTTATGAAGTGCTTGCTTTATTATCTTAATAAATTCTTGTTTGGTTTGCAGAATGCATCCCCATTGAAGTTAAGAGTTTATATGAAAATTAAAACGACGCTGTATCTTCTTAATTAGACAAATGTATAGATAAAAAGAAACAAATGTCAGCTAGCACTGGAATTTAGCTTCGCTGGGAGGGCTGTTTTATATTTCTCTCTCAAGATGCTTGCAGAGTTTAATGCTGGTCCTGCAGGGATTCAAAGGGACAGCAAAACTGCTCTTATCATTAGGCAAAACACAGGTACAGTCCATTCTTCTGTGTTGTGACTCTTGTCTGTGCTGAATTATTTACTTCCAAAAATAAGTTATATAATTGTTGTCACATAAAAATTAAACATATTTAATTTTCACAGGTGAACAGCCAAGGCTGAGCCCATGAAACCTTTGCTCTGGCACATTATTTAAGGAGCACCAACTTACAGGCTTAATTGGTGAAAAATGGTGGGAGAATATTGGTCAATTAATTTTTTATTCTGATTGTTTTTGGCTTTCAGAAGCAAGACATTTAAGAAGGATGTCATAATTAGTTCTTACTTACATCTCCTAAAGGCTCCAGCTGTAAATCAAGGGCAGCACCCGATGTTTTCTACAAGAGGGCTTTTTATTGTTTTGAAACATACAGGAAGAAAAATTAAGCTGAATTGTAGGAATAGTTTCCTTCTAGCTCAGAGCTCCCTGCAGGGTGGATCTCAGGCTGCATTTGCTCTCTTAGCTACACATGCCAGAAGAATATCTGATTCTCAGAATGGAATATAGTGGGAGAAGCTACTGGGTTATAATGTAAATTCTTGTAGTTAGTGGCTCTGATGTCCAGAGTTTTAGTGATGAGTTTTGTTCCATGTAATAGGTTGGGATAAGTGATATTTTGCAGCAGATCTAGTGCAGCAGAGACGGGCCTGGCTCCTCATCTTCTCTTTTGGGATGAGGTGGATGGAGACTTGGCAGGAGGCCAGGTCTGGTGATGTCCTGCCAAATGGCTCAGAGACATTTGGTTGTACAAAGAGAGCACTGGCTTCATAGTCCTGCCCCGAAGCATGAAGAGACATGGCAAAGTTGTCACTACAGTGACTGAAGCAGGGGTAGAAAGCAGAGAACAAAAATTCAATACAGACTTTAAAGATGCCTTCTTAAAGGAGATCAGATACTTTCTGTTTACTGTACAGTTTAAAACACTACTGTCAATCAACTCTGCTTAAAAGGTTTTTTGTCTTGACTTCTCATCCTTCTTTTAAAACTTTTGAAATTGGGTAATTTGTCCTGCTTCTAAAGGGAGCTAACCGACTTGAAGAGACTTTCACACTTGCAGAATGGAACCAAGACCATCAAAACAAAATCCTTGATTGGGGCAGTGTTTTTGTCTAGCAGAAGTCACAGGCAGGAAATTTAATACAATCCTGCTACTGGCAGGGGGAGAGGAGACCTGCAAATGTCACTGTGCCATGGGGTGCATTGGTAAATCAGCAGCCTTGTGGGAACTGGGGCCAATCCCACAAGCACTGAGAGTCTGTGGGCAAGAGTCACTAATCTGCCAGGCCTGGGTGCCCCTCACTGACAAGTTCTGTCACTACTGAGGGGTGAGCAGGGGCTGGTGACTGCTGAGCAGGACATGCTGCTGGGCCTGGGTGTGCCCTCAGGCGCTTTGTGCTGAGCAGGATGTGCTGCGGGGCCTGGATGTGCTCTGGGGAGCTTTGTGGTGAGCAGGACATGCTGCTGGGCCTGGGTGTGCCCTCAGGAGCTTTGTGCTGAGCAGGACATGCTGCTGGGCCTGGGTGTGCCCTCAGGAGCTTTGTGCTGAGCAGGATGTGCTGCGGGGCCTGGATGTGCTCTGGGGAGCTTTGTGGTGAGCAGGACATGCTGCTGGGCCTGGGTGTGCCCTCAGGAGCTTTGTGCTGAGCAGGATGTGCTGCGGGGCCTGGATGTGCTCTGGGGAGCTTTGTGCTTCAGGAGCTTTTTGCAGAACATCCCACCTCAAATTTTGAAGCGTTGAGCTGTGACCTCTGGAGCTGGGGCTGGGCAGGAACTGAATGTATTTGCTACTTGGATTATCTGACCTTCATCTCCCCTGGAGAAGGCAGGATAGAAGCAGCAGGATTCCTAGGGAGAGAAGCCTTTTGGGGGAGATATCCTCTCCTAGGCACACACCAGCAGCCATCATTACTTTTGTTGCAAGTGTATCTTCCAAATGGGGAGATCAATTCTGAATATTTTATGGCTTTAATTACACCACCCTGCATGTGATGCAGAGAATGGGTTATTAGGCTGCAGGATGCTAATTTCCTTCTAGGATGAGGGGTTTTTTTTCCCCTCATGTTTTTCCTGCTTTAGATAGCAAAATATTGTATGCAAGGAGGCAAAAATTCATGGCTGCATTGAACTAGCAGTTAGGCTTAAAACAAGAGCTGGCAGAGCAAAAGGCCTCTTTTCCAATATGACTCAATAGCTGAGTTATCAGCAGCATGTGGATTTCAAAAGGCAGGGAAGGAATTATTTATCACAAAGTCATTCATATCTGCTGCCAGAGAGATTCTTCTGCAGTTCCATCAAAGAGTCCCTGAGTTTGAATCTAACACCCAGGACACAGGGATGGTGCTCAGGTGGGGATAATCCAGGCCAGTGGTGTTGCCTGGCCCTTTCGTATCTGGTTCAAAGAAAGGGACTAAACTTCTGCTAAGTTTGAATCTAACACCCAGGACACAGGGATGGTGCTCAGGTGGGGACTAAACTTCTGCTGCAAGATGCCACTGGAGTCCCTCTTAGCAAGCACAGTCAAAACCTGGGTGCTGGAGCTACACGTAGGGCTGAGTGAAACAGCAGCAGTGAGGTAGCAGCCTTCTCAGACAGCATCTGGACCCTCTCTTTGTGCTATCTCAGCTCACCTGCAGGCAGGTCAGTCTGTCTATGCAGGGTGTTCGAGGTCTGGAAAAGCCAGGTCCAAGGAAACACTCAAGACACTGTGAGCTCAAATCAGAGCTCTGATGAAGTTTGTCTTTTCCCATCTGAGCCATCTGTCTGCCTCTCCCCTGGTATCTTTTACCAGATCTTTCAAAGCCATTTATTTTTACAGTCTGCATGATGA
Source organism: Onychostruthus taczanowskii (assembly GCF_017590055.1). NCBI lineage: Eukaryota > Metazoa > Chordata > Aves > Passeriformes > Passeridae > Onychostruthus > Onychostruthus taczanowskii. The sequence continues at coordinate 9,448,305 of NW_024502568.1, read as the reverse complement.
CATGATGTAGCACAGGCTATCTGCTCCAGCAAGTAACGACTTCAGATATTTTGCTTTGCATATGGGTGCAAAAGGCCATTGCCCTCATGTTGGATAGGTTGGTCTATCATCACATCAAATCTCATAAATGAAACAGGATTGAATCATAGACTCAACAATTGTTTAGACTGAAGAAGACCTCTAAGATCGTCATGTCCAGCCATTAACCCAGTGCTGCCAGGTCCACAACTAACTTGTCCCTAAGTGCCACATCTACACATCTTTTAAATACCTTCAGGGCTGCTGACTCCACCATTTCCCTTGGCAGCCTTTTCCAGTGCCTGACAACCCTTTTGTTCCTAATATCCAATCTAAACCTACCCTGATAATCTTAAGACCTTGTCCTATTGCTTGTTACTTGGGAGAAGGGACTGAGCTAGACCTCACTACACTCTCCTTTGAGAGTTATAAGGTCTCCTCTGAGTCTTCTTTTCTGCAGGCAAAACAACCCCAGCTCCCTCAGCTGCTCCTCACAGGACTTGTGCTCCAGACCCTTCACAGCTCTGTTGCCCTTCTCTGGACATGCTCCAGCCCCTCAGTGTCTTTCTGGTTGTGAAAACTGAGCCCAGTATTCCGGGTGTGGCCTCACCAGTGCTGAGTGTAGCGGGCCAACCACTGCTCTGCTCTTGCTGGACACACCATTTCTGATACAGAAAACATTGTTTCTGATATTTCTGATATATAATTTCCATCAGGCCAAGGAGACCAATGGCACCACAGACCAGGTGCCATTGGTCTCCTTGGCCATCTGGGCACACCAGGCTCATTTTCAGCTGCTGTTGACCAGCACCTCCAGGTTCTTTTCCCCTGGGCAGATTTCCAGCCACTCTGCCCTAGCCTGTAGTGCTGTGTGGGGTTATGTGACCCAGGCATAGGACCTTTCACTTCCCTTTGTTGAACCTCATACAGTTGGCCTTATCCCATCAATCCAGCCTGTCCAGATCCCCCTAGGCTGACTTCATCTTAGCATCTTCCAAGGGAGTGGATCTGGTGATTGCAGGAACCATAGAATCTCTCCTGAGACTGAATTCCTGGTCCCGAGCAGCCTGAGAGGGGCTGTGCAAGCACATTTGTTCTATATTTCCAGCTGTTTAAACATACCCACACACTTCTGGGCAACCATGGGCTAGCTAGGGGATGCACCAGGGTTCCTAGAGCATGGTACCTGCTCCTGGCCCATGTGTGAGTGCTTGAGCTGCTTTCCTCTCCACAGCAGGTTATGCTGAGTCCTGCTCTGTTTAAAAGGCCCAGTGCTGCCCTGGCAGAGGCTGTGTTCAGAGGACAATGCTCTCAGGATTGGAGGAACTGCTTATGGCTGGAAAATAGCTCTCCTCAGTTCCATCATTTATCAATGACACATTGCACTTATCTTCTTTGGGACTGGATTTATAGTCTGATAAAGTAAATGGCAGTCTCTTTGTTGACTTAAGAGGATTTTTGGGTTCACAGTTAAGACTTGATACAGTAAAAGTATACTGCCATTACAAGTCAAGGAAAAATAACCCATATTAGACTAAATTTTACTTTCTTAAATAGTCTGCATTCTTGATTTTTTGGCACTGTTTCACATAACTGCTATATTAGGATGTCTATTTTGTAATTGTGCAGAACAGATAGTTCTTTTCTTTTCCAAATAACTTTCAAATACATCTTTCAGTTGTGGTTTTTGCTCTTCATTCAGCACAGCTGAAGGCTTAATGCACCTCGACCTTTAGCAGATCTGCCTTTTTAAGACCTGCTTGACTTCCTTTGTGAGTATTCTTTGTGGGGCAAGGAAATGACACTTTTCTTATATCACCTTCCATAGTAGGGATTTCTTTTCACTTTCTGTGAAGTATGGGGTTTCTTTCCCTTTCCATTAAACCTGTGTGCCCTCAGACCTCTGTGAATGCTGAGAAGTCTGTGTGTAAATCAGGTGTTTCTTATTCATATCTTTAAAATCTCCAATTTTTTTTTCCAAATTGTATTTTTCAGGAGTTCTTTGCAATCTTGTGTGAATTAGCTGTGCATTTGGAAGCTGAGTTAAAAATCTTATAAAGAGTAAATCTTTAACAATTTGCACTCTGAGGTTCTAATCTTGGTTACAGTATTGAGTTTTAGCAGAAACCTGGGAAGTTTTCTGAGAAAATTTTCTGAGAAGGAACCTAGACCAGTCTCTTGCTCCCATCTTTCATCTTACCTCCAAAGGGCTTGCTACTTTGGTGCCTATGAGAAAACCATGATTATTATTTCTTACAAACAGAGACTCAAGATAACAGGGTGGTTTGGCAGCATTCCTCATTCCCAGAATCATGTAGTTTCTCTTTTTTGTCAAAAAGGAGGTTGCCTCTCTCTGTAAATCCTCCCCTCTCTTCACCGATCCCCTGTTGTGGTGCGGCCAGGGGAGAGGAACAGCTGCATTTGCATCAATACAGATCATCTTCTCATGTCTTGAAGGTTTTCCCTTCCCAGCAGAAGAGATGATCTCCACCTATGCTTATCTTTAATCTCATTCCATTGCCTATGATTCCTTATGCTTATCTTGGAGAAATTTAGAAGAGCATGGAAAGATCCATGTGATGAGAAAGTGATAAGAAACTGTGCTCTCAGGGGTACATATCAGGTAGGGAAGAAATAATGATTGCAAGACATGTGAATATTATTGCTATGGGGGTCAGAGTTAAGGTTAATTAAATGTCTTCATTGTGCATTGTCTTCCCCTTAAGGTGTTTGAGAGCCTTCTAAGAGAACCATTAACTCTGAGCAGCCAAGGCTTTTAATGAATATTTTTATTGATTTTGCTTGCAACAGGTTTGCTCTTAACTTACCTCTATGTATTCTTCATGTATTTTGCCTTGAAACTATATTTAAATTTTCCCAATTCAATATTACTAACTGGTACATTTTAAATCAGATATGGCATGTAAATATTCCTACTTTTTAAAGAGAAAGACATCAAAGTGTATATAGTCCTCTTTTTTTCAGTCTTTTTACAAACATGATATGAATAAAATATTCTGAAAATTACATACAAATAACTAATGTGGCTCCTACTGAAATAGGCAATTAAAACATCTCCATATGAATTGCTTGGTGATATGCAGAAGTATATGTTTTAGCATTTCCTGCATTACACAGGAGTTAAGATTAAAAAGAACATTGCATCTAGATAAAGATCTGAAAATTGTTGTGTCTCTTGTTTATAACCTCCATGTTGCTGTGAGAGGTTTAGGTGGATATTAAGTATGAGCATTTGTGATTCATTTCTTCTGTATGTATGAACATTTCCTTTCAAAATGCCTGCTTCTCATTTTACATGAAAACTATGGTTTGCTGCCATGGAAATGAGAAATTGTGAGAATTAATGGAATGATAAATCTCCATTGCCTGAAGACTTTCAATCAAGGCTGGCTGTCTTGAAGAGTTATTGTTCTCAGTATAGGAGGAACTAGAGGAGGTAGTGACCTATGTCTATCTTTAAGGCCCTTTTCTGGCCCTGAAATGATGTCTCTGATGCAAATTTCTTTTTTTATACTCAGTCTAGCCAGATCCTCTGGAGGTCTCAGCTCCTGCTGACAGTGTTGTGTGTGTCCTTAGGAATGCACTTGACCTGACACTGATTTGGTTAGAGCTCACTTAGGACAATGCTATGGGTCTCCTCCATGATATTTTGGTTTCTCACTTTCAGCAAATCTTCAAGTGGCTGCATTCTGTGTTTAGACTGTGAGGCATATGACCTACAGAGTGGTGTCCAGAGTCCTTAACACTGATTCTCCAACCTGAGGATCCAGCTGGAGCATCTGTGCTGCTCTGTGTGCCTATTCAAAAGACAAGTGGGCTGGGGACAGGGAGAGGAAAGTGGAACTTTTAACTTGCTAGAGGTCTTGTGTGTCTTACCACAAGTAACCACTGTGTGCTACTCATCTGAAAAAACTCTCAGGTCTCTTCTGTATTTACAAAAGGAAATGTTCAGTTCTGCTCCTGTTCAAACAATCTATCAGCTCTGTGTTATGAAATACAACAGTACAGATCTGAGACCATTAGTTAAAGACATAAAGAATCACGCCCAAAGTTGTAAACATAAATTTCTGTGAATTATTTTTTTATTGAAGTATGTTCAAGAGATTTGCATATAGATTAAACCCTAAATATACCAAATGTCAGTCTGTTTACATCCTGATGCCTTTGTGTTGCTGCTGTGAATGGATTGCTTTCAGAGCTGAAGCATTCTCCTCACTGCCTCTCTAACTAAAATACTGCAGCAGTGAGGGTTACAAGGGATCCTTACAGGTCACAGACATGCTTGGGAGAGCTTTGACTTGCTGGGACTTTTGTATGAATGTGTCAGAATTTTAATGTATGTTGCCTGGAAAGCTAATGAGCCTCCATCTGGAGACTTAGTATAACTGATTACAGGCTCAATTATTTCTCCTACCTGAAGAGGTCAGTCCTTTGTTCATAGTCCTATAAAAAACAGCAGCAGCAGCAACTCAGCGTCATCTCCTCATCAGAAGGAGATATCTTTTGCTGGAAGCAGTTATTCCATGGACTTGTACGCCATGCAGGCAAGTGTCTTTTTTTTTTTTTTTTTTTTTTTTTTTTTTTTTTTTTTTTTTTTTTTCTTCTTCTTTTTCTTTGTCCTTTTCCCCTCTAAATTTCATTTCTTGGGCAGTTTAAATGCCTCTTCCCTCAAGGTGATCTTGTAGTCGTTAGCGGTTCATCAGGATGGATGTACAGATGATACTGATATCCTTGCCTTCACGGATGGGGCAGTCTAATCTAATAGCTGAGGCACCTGAGGGGTCAGAGCAGTGGGATAATTTAGAGTGATCACTTCTAACTAAAATGTGATAGCACTGAAGGAGAAAATAAAACCTTATGGAGCAAAAGAAGGTAAAAAGTGCATTTGAGTTGTTTGTACGATGATATAACAGCAGGAATATGCCCACAAAACCTTGATGACAGAGCCTGACTGTCAAGGAAAAGGATTTGAAATCTGCCTTGTAGACTCACTGTTTTCTACTGCAATCCCCTTCTTCCATCTTTCTGTCTTCATCTGGAAAGGAAGAAATGAGACTACAATCTGACAAACAGAGGTTGTGCCCCTGGTCTGTATGAGGTCAGCGCCATGTGGATCCCTGGGTCAGGGGAGTGAGGCTGAGCAGAGCTGATCATGGCACCCTGACTATCTGGAGCAGCTCATTGCAGGATTTGTAAACCAGAGGGAATAGAGGAAGTTCCTAAAAATGTCTAATAACTCATTTGCGAATTTCTGTTGATGTGTTTAGTCCTCCAACAGTTTGAGAGCTTGTTTCTTATGGGCACTTTTATTTTGCAGAGTATCAATTGTAACATTTTTCTTCCTGTCCCTGTTGCTTTATTCCCATGAGCAGTAGCCAGTCTATTCTGGTGACCAGGCTCCTCTCCAGTTCAATAGGGACGGAATATCATCACTTCTGCAGTGCATTGGTCTGGGCCTATGTCAGCCTCTTTGCTGGATGATACCAATATCACTGAACCATGGCAGGCTGATAGGGTGGCAGGCTGCAGTCAGCAGCTTCAGCCATGCAGAAAAATCTAGAAGGTCTGTGTCAGTGAAGGAGCAGGGTCTGCATTATGATGAGACAACAGATACAGCCAGATGGTGATGGTGGTGATAATGAGGGTATTAGGATCTGTGTCCTGCTTCACAGGAACATAAGAGTGGTTTTTGACTTGCTGGGGACTGGAGGAAACTATTCTGTGCCAACAGTAAATGCTCTGAAAGAGATGAAAAAAGTTTTCCTTGCTTGGCTAAAACATCCATCTGAGATGGTAACTACCTATGCCTGGCTCTTGCAGAGAGCCAGAGAAATGTCCCCAGGTCTTCAAGGCAGCCGTGAAATGAAAACTTTCTCCTAACAGATGATACATTCCCCTTATTAGTTACAGCCCGGTGGCCACTGTCAAACACATACTAATTATTTCTCTATTTTTTTTCTTTTTAGCACCTGCAAGAAGCTTTTCCCTCCCATAAGCAGCTCTTTATTGACCAGCAGTTTGTTATTGATTTCTATATTCAATAAAACCCGTGGTAAATGAGGACATTAAATTACTCTAGAGCTCTTACTTTTAAAAATGCAAGAGAAAATAGGACACCATGATGTGTTATGTTAACAAATGCAAGATAGAAGGAGAAACTTTGCTGGAGTGGACTGCCTGAAATTTGTCTGGCCTGGTTACAAATAGACAAAATTTGTTCATTGCATATATGAGTACATGTGAATACATGTGCATAGAGAATCAGGTAGACATGATTTTTCCTCCTGAGAGACTGTAAGTTGTCTCTCATTTGAAGACCAGCCCATTCATTCTTATTTGGATGAAAAATAATTTGTGAGGCCAAATTATGACATTCATTAAGCAGAACTTTGAGAACAGTATCTCAGTCTGCTATCAGACCAGTTGATATGGTGTGATGTGGGGCAGGACTGGGGAGTAAATCTGGTTTAGGTTATGACACTGGTGCCTTTTGTTCCCTGGGTAAAATAAGACCTCTCTTTTCCTCAAGTTTCCTTTCTATGTGATTCACAGTTCAAAGCCCCTCTCTAGAGCATCTGGACTGTGCTTCATTTTCTGTATGATTTGTTTTTTCTACAAACAGGGAGATGAAAAGTGGGTCAGGTAGTGTAAATGCAACTAAGCAATCTGCTCAATGGGCAAAGTCAACTGCAGGACAGGGGTGTCTCTGGGGGCTGCCCTGAATGCATGCCCCTTAGTTCCAGTAAGTTTAGGACTGGAAAAAGAAAAAAACCTACCCTAATATTGCTTTGCCCTCTGCTTTATTTTTTTCCTTTTAGCACTCTGACAAAAAATATGCAACTCCTGATTCTCCTTCCATGCTTGTCGTAGTCAGGACAAATTGATTTTGAGCACTGTGGAATTACATGGGAATGGGGGTGGTGAAATGGGATGTTCATTTTTTTCCTGCTCTGGTATTCTGTAATTCTTCCCAGTCACTGGATTCTTGGATACGAGTTAAGGCACCAGCTGTAGTGACCTCGCTTTGCTGCTACACAGAAGTGGGAATGAAGGAGTGGGGTTTGTGCCCTGGTAGCTCCACAAGTTCTGCAGCCCCAGCTGACTTTAACCCCCCCTCCTGGGGCTTGCACTGCTTCTCCATCTTTCCTTGAACAGGAACCTTGAGCCTTTTGGGCCATTTGTCATTTTTTATGAACACACCAATTCACTTGCAATTCTCCCACACTTCTTCCTCCCAGCTCTCTCTCGGTCCGTTTGGTTGATTGCCGCACGCTCTTGTTCGTGCCGCGTTGGGCTGCTGATGGATGTTTAGTAAATCTCTTTAGTAGACTTGTTCTAAAAAAAAAAAATACAGTGCTAAGAATTTCTGACACAGTGAGCTGAAGATATGTATTTCAGGGTGAAGCCCTGCTTTTGGCCTCCTGCTCTCTCATTGACACTGCACGATGGGATTGACAATAGAAATTTTTGTTCCGTGTCCCTGCATTAAGGTGACTTAAACAGGGTTGGGTGTTTGGCAGTTAATTATAGTTGAGCAATCGTGCTTTGTGATGATTGGAGCAGCTCTGCATATAATAGATGTACTCAGGTAATTACCTTGTCTGTTTAAAAAGGCCTCATGGACAAATAAATTTCTCATTCTCTTTTTTTCCTCTCTTTCTGAGAGGAGGGGAGGAGAGGAATGCTGAACAAACAGGGGGTGTATTCTGACAGAACCCTGATCTACATCATGCACAGCCTGACACACGGGCATGCAGAGGAGCAGGTCTGGCTCTCTCCTGTGCTGTGATGTGGTCAGACCAAGGATTCCCACCCTGCAGTATCTTCATGCTGCAACAGCACTAAGTAATAGGAAAACCTTTTAATGGGTTACGCTCGGTGCTTTCATGATATGAACCCGTCAGGCTCCATTTCCTTCCCACATATATCGTGCTGTTTTACAGCTTTCTCATGCCTTGGATGAGAATAAGCTTCCTCTTGCTTTCAGCTTCAGCTGGAGAACTATTTTATCTCTTGCTTGCAGCACTCCCAAGCAGAGAGGCTTGGCCAGCATCTCCCTGCTGGCACTGGGGCAGCCCCACAGTGCTGGGGGATGAGAACGGCAGCAGCAAGGAGTACCCAGCGTGGGCAGGGACAAAATCACACAGGTCTGGGTCTGCAGGCACTAAATGGAGTCAAACTGCTCCTGCTGAAATGATGGCTCTGCTGGTGGTGCAGGGAAATTGCTCCAGGCTGGGTTTAAAAGGAGGGAGCTCCTTCCTGCCGTGGGAAGGAGCGAGTGTCTTGCTGTCCGAGGTTACCTTTGAAAGGGCTGACCTTGCTGGCAGGGGCTCGGATCCAGGCACATTCCATCCTGTGGGTCAATGGCACTGCTGAGCAGCAGCAGAAGTCATTCACAGAGGATGCTTTGATACACATCTCGTGTCTCACACCTGTGGCACCATCCATGTCGTGGGTTGCCAAGAGAGTGAATCGGCCAAAACGCTTCCGCTAATTAATGCAATAAGTCATTTTCTACATTCACTATAGCCACAGATACAAAATTTTACATCTGGGACTAGAAGAAATCATTTGCTGGAATTTCTTTCCTTATGATTAAATTTCTAGTCTTGAAGTCTCCTTAGGAAAAGGAGTAATTATGAGAGGTCATTTGTCAAAAAGGGTTCATGCATGTGATTAATTTACTTCACTTCAGCAATTTGCCATGTATCAGCTGGAAGATAAAGACTATTTGTGTGTGCCTTGCCCTAAGCAATACATGGGGCTAAGCTAACATGAATTTACATAATAATATATTTCTATGGATGAATTTTCAGAACTGTAATGAAAAGCCGGAGATTTTTCTGGAATATTTTGTTTTTTGTCAATTACTGTTCTATTACTGTACTGTTACTCTATTACAGAGCTCAAACTGTAACCTGGCGGTATTTCCTAAAGGTGGTAGTGCTGTTGTTTAAGTTAACCTTCGCTGTAAGATGCTTTTCAAGCCATATCTTATTAGCAGATGATTTTTTGCCCCCAGCTGTCAAACATTTCACCATTGGTTTCATGAAGTCTCTCTGTCCAGAGAAATCCTCAGTCATATGTAAAATTTTTACTCTAATTTATTTTGATCCCCTACTTGTAACGAATAACACTTGTCAATGTTTAATACGGAAGAACTTTTTCTCATTTCACTAGATTTATTTTGATAATTCTTATGTAATATATGCAATCTTTATGTAATATATGTAATGAAAAGCCTTGTGCAGGGTCATTCTGGGAGAGTTGTGCAGTGAATGAGTGAAGGCACCATCAATGCATTTCTGCTGAGTTCACAGAGCTTTTGGATCTGTTCCTAACTTTGCATCCAACTCAACTGACTTCAAGAAATTCCTATTGTTCTTTGATGTTAGGAGTTCATACAGTTTTTCCCAAGACTTTCCTTTATGTGTGGTTTATTTGCAGAAGGGGGAATGCTGGCGTGTACAAACACACACACGTATGTATGCACACATACACAAGTTTTCTATACTTAAAGTATTTCAAAGTGACTGAAGAAAAAGCCAGATTAAGGTAGAAATCCCAATTCCTCAAATACCTGGCACTGATATCTGATTGATACACAGCCTTATACAATGTACTTTTAAAATTTACATTCTTTGGAGGCATCACAAATACTGCATTTAGCACCATGTGTGCAAACAGTTCACCAAACCTGTCCAGCAACCTGTGAGATCATTGCTGGAAGCTGATAAACCAGCAGTGTCGTCCTCTTATTTCAGGCCCACTTGAATCCTCAGGTCAGAGCAGCCCTTGGAGCTGCCAGGAAGGCCAGGAGCCACCATCAAATGGTTAATTTTCAGTGGACTTAGAGCCATACTGATAATGGGAGACATTATGCATTTCTAGCATGTATTTTTTTGTCTTTCAGAGTGTTGTTTTATTGCTCTTATGTATTTTTATTGCAGCAATGACTAAATACCCTCCAGTACTGGGAGATGACCGAAACAGGGTCATGAGAGGGAAAGGAAAACAGAGGGAAAGGAAATATGGTTATGCATACTTTAAGATGGTGAACTTGCTCATAGCAAGTTTAAGTGGCCTTTCCAGTATCAGGTAAAAAGTGAATAATGAGCAAGGAGTAAACTGAGATATCCAGGTTCTCAGGCTGGAATTTTAATCACAAGATCATCTTTCCCGGTCCAGTTGCTCCCCAGAAGTAAGAAATTTGCCAGTACATTTAGATAGTTCAGGGCAATTTTGTCCTTGTCAGTCCATAAAGGAAAGTATTTACACTCAAGGGTTTCCCTTGTGTAGGAAGATAGTGGTTTGGATGGGAAGAGGAATCTCAGCCTAGGATTTTTTGTATCATTCTCCCTGAATTTTCCATACAGGAAGTGGAAAGTTCTCCCAACCCTGTGAGGCTTGCCTGTCCATTATAAGGATTAAAACCCCAGCAGTGCTGAGTCCTTATAAATTGATGAAGTTTCACCTGCAGCAGCTGCATCTTCCCTGTGCCAAAGTACCTGTACTTCTCAGTAAAAAAGCACTTACTGCTGCTTTAGACAAAGGTATTGTGCTTGTGCTGAAATGCCATCAATGAAACCTGGGCCAGAAGAGACTTAGGTTACCTGTAATTGCCCTCCTCACACTCTGAAATGACCACTACTGGGTGCAGTAAAAGGCTCCTCTGTCACCTTTGTTTCTTTTGCCACATCCCCTGCAGCAACCATGGGAGATGAGCAAGAGGATGGGGAAGCCTGAAGGAGAACAGTTTTGGGACTCAGAGCAGCTGTAGCTTTTCAAGCAGGGTTGTGTGATGTGGCTAATCTTTTGAGCTTCTCCAAGCTCAACCCTAGTGGGAATTAACTGATGATGTAAGGTCTATTTTACTCATCATTTGACACTGATGCTCCCAGGTTTTATTATTAAATAATTTTGCACCACTTCCGAGTTGATTGGCTTCAGGACAGAACACCTGGTGGGAAGGGTTTAGGATTTGATTTCTCTTGGTGAAATAAACTTCCACATCCTGCAGGGTCAGAAATCACATGCATAAATAGTGCTGCCTAGGGCTTTCAGCACCTCTCCGAGCTGAAAGGCCAAGAAAAAACATGCACATGTGTGTGGGAGGCTGAAGAGGATATAGCAGAAACAGGTTTGACTCTGTGAAGGTGAGGAGTTCCAGGGACTTTCTTGCCAAGACAGTTACCTGCTCTTGCTCATTCGTCAGAAAGAATTGTTAGATGACAGTGGCCCTTTCTGATGCAGGAAAAGAATGTTTCCCTGTTTATTGCTCTCCCTTTTTCATGAAGCAGAAGTCAGGTCAATTAGTTGGAGGAGGCTGGAAGCCTGCTGGGAAATGTGCACAGCTAAAACCAGTGTTAAGAGAGTACTTAGATAAACTGCTGAATCTGCGCTCATTAACATGGAACAAAAATGCTTAAGCATGAGTTTAGGCATGATAAGCTTAAGGGACTTGTTAAATTACATAAAATCTAGGGCTGCACAAGCACTCTATCTCTCTTTGGAACAAAGATGACTGTGAAGATACCAAGCAGACAATGTTATTAAAGTTCATTTGTTGCTTAGTTGTATCAATCATACTATTTCTTGACAGGAAAAAGAGCAAGACATTTCAGGACTTTTCAGTTTATATTTCTCACACCTCAGAGGCTCAACATAGAAGTGAAACTTTGTCTTTTGAAGCAAAGTATATGAACAAAAAGACAAAAATCCACAGTCAGGATTTTCAAAAAGTCTTTTGAGGACATCATAGAGCTAATGACAGGCTCAAAGGTTTTCAATTTCCACTATAATTTTGCAGATGGAGGAAATATGATTAGTTCAGAGATGACTGAAGTCCCAACATTATTGCATTATTATTTCACCTAATACAAATCCAAGATCCCTGTAATCCTCTTCTATCCCTTTCCTCAACAAACAGGAAAAGCAGACAGGGATGGGTGAGATCTGCAGTTATGAGCAGACACAGAGCAGCAGGGTTGGGAACTCAGTAATTTGGTGTCTGTGCCAGCTGTAAGCATGAGGTTGTAGGCAGTGCAGTAATCCCATGCTTTTCCCCCTTTCCTGGGAAGGTATATCCTCATCTGACTGTGAGTGCCTGGATCAGTGCATTGCTGTCCAGGATACTTCACAGGTGGATTGTTCTGCCTGCTGCTGTGGTTCTGGGGGATGAGTCAAACACCACAGCCCTGCCTGGCTGGACCAGACCGAGAGTGAGCTGTAAAAAAACAGCTTGTTTTCAGGCCAGCAGCAAATGAGGCACTCACTGGATGGTGACAAAGGTGGAAAGGATCAGTATGGACAGACCATTGGGAAGGTCAACAGGTTCAGCTGGACCCTTAACACAAGAATTCTGACAACAATGGATTGCATCTGACTTCTGGGACTGCTCAAACAAAACCAACACAATCAAACAAACAGAAAGCATGCAAAAAGAATTGTTGCTAAAGTAAGGAACAGGGACAACAGAAGTTGTTTACCAAAACAGAGTGAAACAGTCTCAAAATAAAATGAAACAGCAAATATGTTTGTGCATATATTTCATGATGTTCCCTTGAATGCTCATTTTTCCTGCAACTTCACCTCTGCTACTTAGATGATGACACATGAGCTGATCAGGAAAGAGGATCACACACCTGTTGAAAGTCACCATCAAAATATCTTCACTGTGATATATTGCTGTTCTGAAGGCAAAGATATACTATGACAGCTATGCCTTCATTTTTATTTTTAAAATAAATAAGACATTTATGGAGTAATATTTATAGGCTTGCAATTTGATCTTATTTCAGTTACCTGCAGTACAGAAAAAACCTCTACCCTCCATGTTATGCACAAGGAGTGCATAAGGACTTACCTGCTCATGATCAGAAGAGACATTTGTCTCTTTTACTTCCCAATAAGCTCATAAAATTGCAAATATTTTGGTTTGCCTGCTAAGTACCTATGTAAAGATATGTGTGCATATTTGTATTTAGAGTTGACTGAGTAATTGGAAACAAATCATTTATTTAACACGTTTTCCTTCAGCTGAATCTACAAAGAAATGCAGCATAATTGGGAAAACAGCTTTGTGCCTCCCAACACAGAGAGCCTTTGAGTAGGACTGATGGAAAAGTTGTCAGAAAATAATTTCAGAAGAAAATGTCCTTATCAAAAATCAGGGAAATGAAACATGTCTTATGTTTTTCTTTCATTCAAGCAAAAAGCTTTAATGAATTGTTATTTTATTTTTTTTTTTTTTTGAAAAAGCATCAGGGTCAGAGGACTGGGAAGCAAAACCAAACAATTCATTTTCAAAGGCTGGGGCAAGGAGCTGTTGCACCAAGGCAGAGGGGACCCAACCCTGTAGTGAAACTCCAGACAAGCTGTAATGTCCTGGAGGTTTGGGACAGGATTTGGATCCCACCTGTGCAGTTAGCAACCTGCCAGCCACTCATAAGAGATCCTCACACATCTCTGATGGGGATGTGACACTTGGCTTGGAACACTGCTTCTCTCTGGTAAAACACAGCCCTGAGAAACACCTCCCACAATACTTGATTAATTATAGAACTGAGGAAGAGTATTTGAGGAGTCACCTTATGTCATTGGTGTCTAATGACAGAAAAACCAGCTATTGGTTTAAAGGACTTCTCAGCTCCACTAGATCATTTTTTACTGGAAATTAAAACTCTCCATCTCACACCAACAAATATCTGCTGTTCTTTGATAACAGGGTCACTCTTCTGTTTCACTGCCAAAAACTGCTGCAGGAACTGTTGACTGTAGGGTCTTATCAAGTTGCTAAATGTGGAGCTCCACGGTGAGTGCACAGGATAAATGTGACTGCTAATTCAGTATCTCTGCTGGTTTTGAGCTTCCTTCATGTTGCCTTTACCTGGTCACAGTCCTTCTCGTCTGAACAATATCACTTCATTACAACAGGACAAAATTACATATTCATATGTTTAGGAAAAAGCTTAGCACTGAGTGTTTTATGCATCTCACTGAAAGTTATTTGCCATGCACTCCATTGTCTAAAAAATTTATTTGGAATGATGATTATGATAATATCTCTTGGGGTGCATTTATCATTCATGCTTCTGAAGTGAGTCCTGTGGTAAACAAAAGCTGACATATCTGTTTCCCTGTTCAATTAGCAACATTAGCTGCTCTTAAAATATTAATCTTACAAGCTAAATTGCAAAAGAATTTGTGAAAAGAAGACTGTCCAGAGTTACAGGGATGCAGGAATACAAAATCTCTTTGCAATGGTGCTGTAATTCAGACAGGAAATATTTTTAACAATAACCATGCTGCAGTTATTTGATAAATCCTTTCTGGGGGTTACAAAGCATCTCACAAGCCTCAAATCACTGCTCATGTTCTCCCTAATGTTATAAGGCCACATAGAGACAAATGATTGATTCCAGGTGGCTGTGAGGATCAGAGGAGTTAGACAAAGTCAAATCTGCACTCCTTGTCCATCAAACTCACTTTTCTTGCATTCCCTGCTCTATTTATTACTTGAAAATATGCCTGCTCCTTCATTTCACCCTAACCTGTTCTTCATCCGTTCCACTTGTGGGACTTTCTGGACACCTATTCAGTTGGCTTTGCAGAGGGTATTCAGGGACACAGCCCCTGAGTGGGACACAGCTGGGATACCTTGCCCACAGCTGGGACATCAAATATAAAGTTTGCTGCTTAGGATGCAGGGATTTCAGGAAGTGGGTACTTCAGGAAGTGGCACTTTGAAAACGAGATTGCTTATTTATAAGATCAAAAGTAGAAGCATGTTGCTTATATTAACAGTGCTGTAAATTACTTTCATTGTCTTAGGCATGGCTTGAATGTATCCTGTGAGTGGAGCTACTTTACTTGGACACACACACCCAACTAGTGGTTGGCAGCAGTGCTATATGATTTATTTATGTGTTCTAAATTCCCATGCCTGTGTCTACTAGAACGGAGTGACCAGCACCCTCAGCATTTGAAGACGCAGACAATGACAAAGTTGAGGTGGAATTGCTGAACTTTGGGTATGTGTCTTGGTTGCATTTTGTGGAAGAAGGGCAATACTCAGGCTCCAGATGTGCTGAAAGGAATGTCTCAGTGCTGACCCAGATGGTCACTTTGCCTCTTTATATTCTTCCTCTTTTATCTGTTGGCTTACCAAGGAAAGCACTGAGGGCAAGGAATATACTTCTAATCTGCATTTGCAAATGATCCAATAAGGGCATGGCTTATGAATGAGCCCTTGAGGCACTGCTGCAGTAACATAAGTGGTAAATAACAATAATTATGATAATAACGGAGATTGCATCTATTAGCAGAGACACTAATAGAGTTCTAATAAGAATCACAACTGGGTGATGCTTTTTAATCAGAATTAATGACGTGTGTTGAAATATATTGTAGCAGGCTGCCATTGATTCAGCAGCTGTGTATCTAACAGAATCTCAGATTTTTCTTTAAGTACATTCAGGCCAAAGGTAATTAGTTAGAATACTGACAAGGAAATTATATAAAGTTATACTTTCCTTTGGGAGAAAAATCTGTCTGTCATCTATCTATTTATCTATCTATCTATACATTTTTAATCTATTATCTATTATCTATTCATTACTTAGTGTCAAAATGGACATTTAATGTGAATGCATTATTTGCCACTAGAACCATCAGAAAATGCTGATACATGTGTCACTTTTCCAGGTGTGTACACATGTATCAAGCACAAAATATTTAGGTATTTTACCACAGTGTCATCATCCTCCTAAAACACTGAAACACGGTTACCTTGAAAGTGCTGCTAACAGAAGCCATTCATTAAGCAAATACCTGCCAAGATCTTCTATGTCCAAGTAATTGCCTATGATCAGTAAAAAGTAGTTGTTATAAATACAAACCCCCATTTTACCACAAGCTGACCTACAGCTCATCACTAAGTACAAAGCTAAAGAGAGGGATACCTCACAGCAGTATGGGAGTCAGGATTTGCTGTGTTTTCTGCTGAATCTTACTGCTCACTCATTCAGCAGCCTGTCAGCACCTCACAGCACTGTTAAACAGCAGCATCAGTGGAAGGTGACTGTCCATGACCCATTTACCCTTCCTCCTCAGGGTCTGCCACCTGGTCTTGAATGGAGAACGCAAGAACACTGCGACAACAGCTCCTCCTGACCCTTGGCAACTGGGCTGCCCGTGTGTGAGCCCCTGGTCCCTGGCAGGATTTCCCTCTCCGTGTGCACACTCTGTCATCGATGGATCACAATGCCTCTCTGCTGTGTCTCTGCTAATGAGCGATCATGAGTTTCTTGATGTAAATCTCCTTGCATCCCTCCTTAATGATAGTGAGTTTGTTATGATCATTGTTATTCTGACATTCCATCTATTATGGCACCATTTATTTAGTGAGGTTTTTTTATTTTAAAAAAAGAAAATAATTATTCCACTCTGTTCTTGTTCCAGATGGCTTCTATAATTAGTTTAATACTTTTGCAGATGTTGTATGAAAACTTCAGGATGTGAGCCAACAATGGGGAGATGAAGCTAATGAAAGTGAGTTTTCAGCTGATTATTCACAATGCAGAAATAAATACATTCTCTGTGTCAACTAAGTGCAATGCAGAATGCAAAGCATGTATCTGGAGCATTTGATTGCACCAAATGGTGTGTGTTGTGTCAAAGTCTCTGGCTTCAGGTCATGTTCATGTCCCATGTTTCAATGGACAGGAGGCAGGGAAAGGCCATCATCCTTTCAGCTCAAAATACCAGGGTGCCATGAACAAGAACAAGACTGAAGACTCTCATTTCCAGTCCTTAACTGTTAACCATTTTTCAGCCTTACCTGGGTCATTTCTCTCCCTGCTCCAGTCCTCAGAAAGGAGGATGTCCCTGCTTGGTTTTCATGTCTGCTTTCTCATACTTCACTGCTTTTACAGCAGCTGCACCACAGAAACAGACATCCTGCCCTCCGTTCATATGGTAATGAGATGATCACATATTTGCTAATTTTTTGGGATGGCAGTTATTTCATTAAGGGCAATTATTCATTCCTCTTTTGAATTTAGATTGCAATAGAAAAAATAAGAAAAAAAAGAAAAAAAAGAGACTTAAGAGAACCTCTCTTGCATTGGAAAACAGTGTTTCCCTCTGCAGTACCCATTTATAAGCCCTCCTGGATAGGTTTCAATGTTAATATCCTTGGCTGAAAATGCTTAGTGATTAATAGCATTGACTGGCTAGTTAAATACACGATCAACCTGGGAGCAGTCATGCTTCTCAAGTAACAACAGTAATTGACAGAATGTTCAGCAAATAAAACTAGTTTAATGCTGTACTAATATATAATTAAAATACCTGTAACTCTTTCCCCCAGTGGAGATACAATGCTGCCACAGAAATGCCAAGTGTTTCGGTTTAAAAAAAGGTACCAGGTTTAAAAAGCCTGATTTTTCTTTTTGAAATCTCCCTCCCCCTCCACCCCATAAATAGCCAGAGTGGTAATTTTGTATTCAGAGGTGCCAGCAAACACAAGACCATTTCAGTTTACAGTTGCTCCCACACATTGTGCCTGCAAACAGGAGGCGATGTATATTTAAAGAGCTGCTTATCAGCCTCCTCCCCTTCTGCCTGAAATGTATCCCACCTCCAGCTCAGGAACATGAATTATTTACTGCTGAGCAAAAAGTGGGGGCGTTTAGCCACGACACCCTGATGGTGTGAGTGAGAGAACTCAGCCTCTCCTGTGCATTGCTGCCCCTCCTCTGGGCTTGCTGGTGCTGGCTGAGCGCTGTGGAGGGCTCTGGGCAGGCATCCTCCTGCTCCTCTGGGGGACATTGGCTTAATAACCTTCAGACTTATTGTCCTGCCTGCAAGCTGCCCCCAGCCCTCCCCAGGCACGTCCTAGAAGGGATTTTCTGGCAATGCACATTCAGATGGAGCGCGTGTCTGGAGCTTGCAGAGCTCTGCAGCGTTGTGGTCCAGATCTTTCACCATCCCTGAGAGCAGGAGCAGAGAGGGCACATTAACCCTGTATCTGTGCACTACACCGAGCTGCCTGACCCAGCAGTGTGATAATCTCCTTTCTCCTTCTGTTGGCAACACATCTCCAGTACAGCAGAATTACGACGTGTAGCTCGCCCGGCATTGCTGGCGCTGCAGCAGATATTAATCAATGTGTGCTATCCATTGAACTATTTGTTTTTCCCAGATATGTTATTAACCTTCTTTCCATCAATCCAGCAAGGGCCAGAACTGTTTGGAAGTATGTGTGTGTTCACTGCTTTCACAAAGGGTATAGTAAAAAAATTAAAACTCTATAAAACATCAGGTCAGACTCACACCAGTATAATTCTTCTGTAGCTTGTGAAAAGACCAAAGGAGGGCTGGAGTCCAGCCCTACCTATAGAAAAGCAATATATATGTGCTGAATTTTGGACCTCCATTAAAACAAGAGAAAAAAATAATTTAAAATGATTACCTTTATTAATTAAATAAGTGTATAGAGCAAAGCCATAAAAATAAAACAATAGCACAGGACTATTAATAGCAATATTTTGTAGTATGGAAGTAGAGGAACCAGGAGCAAGAAATGGGAGTATCTAAAACCTAAATGCTGTGCAAAAATAGGAAAAAGCATGAGTCCTGTCCTAAAGACTTCATAGTCTTTGAGCAGAGGAAGAGGGATTTTTCTCATATTTTTTTCAAACTAGGAAACATGATTAGGATGAAGTGACTTATTAGAAGTTAGACAGAGAGTCTGTAGGATGCTCATGAATTATCTCCAAGCATTGGGAACTGGAGTCTGCTCTTGTAAGATTGGCCCCCTCTTTCTCTGGAGAAAAAACTGACACCAACAGAAATAACTCTCAGCAACTGGAGAGGACATGGAAGAATGCAATGAAGATAAATTGTTGCAATAAAGGAAATTAAGAAATTTGATTGATTCTATACAGTCATAATCTCATTAAGGCTTTGGCTTACTGTTAAGTCTTTATATTGCCCAAAAAGAGAAAAAATTAGTAACATATATATATATTTGCTCACAAATATATGAAAATAAATCAGAATTGCAATTCTGATTGCAATTTCTCCATTTTATAGCAATTTCTATCTCAAAACAACTCCTTTCCTCTCTTTTTGTTATCATCATTCCCTGGCTGCTGCTTGGATGCTTTGTGCAGCACCGTTACAGAGCTGACACCTGTTGTGATGCACCTATTCTTATAAACAGGCCTATCTTTAGTACCAGGCAGTGCCTTTTTTTCTGATGTGGTTGCTCATGTTGTTGTTTTCCACTGGTTTTACTTTTTAAGTTACAAAAAGGAAAAAAAAAATAAAAAAGAAAAAAGAAAAAGAACTTTTCAGTCATTTTGCAGAGAGTTACTTGATTATGTGTGCTGGATCTGGTGGTGAGAGGGTAGACCCAAAGCTGTAGACCCAAGTGTGAGAGAGATGTTGGAACACTTTTCTTCCCAGAAAATTTTTCTTCATGATCCAAATTAAAATAATGAGGACAGAAAAGCTTTAGGGGAATATTGTACCAAGACACTGTTTTAGCAATTCCTCTCATGAGTTCAGAGTGTGGTTTAAGCAAACTGTTTAATCTTTGGCTGTAGATCTAATGCCTCCTAACTCCCCAGTCCAGATCCATTGCTTTTAAGCAGTCCCCTGGAGTTCTTTTACTGACAATCTTCCCAGGCTGACAAATCCTTTGTGCACTTGAACACGCTGATCTGCTCATTTGTATCTACTTTCCTAGAATTCCAGAATGGTTTTGGTTGGATGGCACCTTAAAGATCATCTTTTTCACACTCCACACTGCCACAGGCAGGGACACCTTCCACTAACTGAGGTTGCTCTAGTTAAGATCTCAGTGAAAATTGGCTATTTATCATTTTCATGGGCTGGCAGTGGGGACCTTTCACTTGCCACAATCATCAAGATGAGGAGTCATCCCAGAGTGATTTGCTGCAGGTATTTGTGGAATGGCTGCAAGCTTGAGAACAAAATAAAAAACATGATGGCAGGTGAAAATACCGAGGCTGATCACTGTCACTCAGCTTCAAGTCTGACTAGCTGTGGAAGTTTTGTCTGAAAATCCTCCTGTTGGGTCAGTATCACCTTCCTGATGAAATCTGGTGTATGATACTGAAGTGCTGGTGACAAGTAATCCTCTTTAATGCAATTTTAAGCTCAGCCTTGCAAAGTCTCTGATTGCCTAGCATGAACTGCACACTACATTACCTCTTTAGACAGGCATTTTGGGCACTAAAATCCTTAATGTTCCTTACCTGTAGAAAGCATTCTTGTACCACCTGATAAGAATTGATTGTAAGTCAGACCCACAACATGCCATTAGTGTTTTGGGTCCTGAATGAATGGTTGAATCACTTTTAATGATGCAAAGGGACTTGGCTAACAGGTTAGGTCAAGGCTGATCCTAAACCTTGAGGTAAGCAGCACTCATGTCTGAATTTCATGGCTTCAGTATTGACTTTATGGGCCATATGATGGCTCCTGTGATGCATTATTCTCTCTTTCACATTGGACTTGTTCTACAGTTAATGGCTTAAGGCTTTTGAGTTGGCACTTTAGCAGAGGTGACTGCATTTCTTTTCACATGGCTCATGAACAGATAATCAGAGCACTGACTAATAGAGCTCATGTTCTGTAGGCATGACCTTTCTGAGGGAAAAAGGCTGTGACATGTTAAAGAGCTTATAGGGATACTTTCTAGTAATGTGATATGAAGTCTTTCTAAGAGGGATCTACACAACCACAGGCCTGTTTTTTTTTTTTTTTGGTTGCATGATTCACCTGAATAAAAAACCTTTAAAACTGAGGAGCAAGTGTATATGGAGGTACATGTGGCAAATAGCCTCTAGAATCAAACTGAAATCTGAGGTTCAGTACATCCAGGTTAAAAATGGATGTCCTGACACCGCCTTGGCTCAAGCTACATCAATTCCCTCTCTCATCTGAGATAAAAATATCAGAATTAGGACATGATTTAACATCTGTAACTACTAAAAAATTGTGTATTGTGATGCTTTTAATGTCTTGAGCATGAGATCTCCGTAAGATCTTCTGCTCAGATGGCAGAGTCAAACTTTTCTGCCTGGAGAAAGTCAGCAGACTAAAATGGCACAGCCCTAAAGAGAAACTAAGGATAGAAAAAACAACATGGGTTGCTACTCATCTGAATTCAGCAGAGGAGATGAATGAACAAATAGAGAGACCTTAAAAAAAAAAAAAAAAGAGGAAGGTTCTGGTATTTGACAATTTTACGTTATGGGAAGGTTGTTTCATAACCTAGGAGAGAGATTTGGTCATGGACCAATTAAAGGCTGAAGCTTGAAAATTGTTTAGTGTTATGTATAATTACTTTTCCAGCTATATCAGGAAATTATTTAAATGCAAATTAAACTATGCTGCCAGAAGGTAGATGTATGGCACTGAATAGAGCTGTTTTAGAAAACAATGTAATTTTAGGAAAATTACCTCCCTTGTCCTGAAGAAAAAGCAACTGCTGTGGAATTAGTGGTACAAATAATGTATTGGTAAGATCAGTTAAACATTGTTATTCTCCAGGACCTGAGCTGCTATAAAACTCCAAAAATGAGTAGCAGAGGTTACCTGAGTAAGTCTGAAAGGAGACTTTTGAAGTGAAAACAATTTCCCTGGATTTTTTGTAAAACAAGGCACACAGCGTTTAGCTCCAGCTGGTTGGGAAGGTGGGTGGAGAGTTTTAAAGCTTAAAACTGTTTTCTTTTGGTTCCCAAAACTAGAGGCTTTGTACATGCCAGCCAGCTTGGTCTAACTTTGCAACAATCCCCTGCAGCTGCTTGCCATTTTAATTGGGGGATTCCAGTAGAATCCACCAAAGACCCACAGTGCCTCTCTGAGCCACGTCATGAAAGCCACAGGAGGTCCTTCTAGGACCTTCAAAAGGCGGAAAAGGAACAAAAAATCCCACATGAAAATAAGAAATTAACTCAGATTGATGCAGAGAGAATACCACAGCACACTGGAAGTGGGGAAGTAATTTGTTTGGCTTTCATGAGAGGACTGAACTCTATTGACATTCCCTTTCCATCCATCAAGGTTTACTGCAGGATCACTGCAGGCTGTACCACTGGTCCAGAAGGAGTCAGGCTTGTGTGAGGAGTCCAGGAATTTAACAGTTCTTGTAGTACTTTCCCTGGGGATGTTTAAAAAAAAAAAAAATTTTTTTTTTTTTTAAAACCCCCCCCGGGAAAAAAAAAAAAAAAAAGAAAAATAGTAATGTTTTATTGTAAGAAAAAAAAAAAAAAAAAAAAAAAAAAAAAAAAAAAAAAAAAAAAGAAGAAAAATAGTAATGTTTTATTGTAAATTGACACGTTTAGGGGATCAAGAGAAAGCAAGTCTGGTTGGTTTGCTCAGTCCAATTTTTTACCATCTGATAGTGCACATGATCAGGTAACTCTGAGTGTTACAAAGTGAGTTTACTCCTTCCAAAAAGTTCATGAAAGAAAAAGCCAAATGATTAAGCAGAAGCAGTGCCAGCATGTGTGCAGAGGGTATGGTGTTAGCTCATGTCCTGTTGGTCTTTCTGTCAGCCCTGCTTGGTAACAGCTCAAACAAGGTTTCCATGTGGTCAGAATCTACCATCAAGAGCAAAATCTGAAAAATATTTTGAATTCCTGTTAAATACAGGTCCTCCTCAAATTAAAAAAAAAAAAAAAAAAAATCCAACCCCCACAAAAACCAAAACAAACAAACAAACAAACCAAAAAAACCCCAAAAAAACCAAAAAACAAAAAAAACCCCCAAAAAACCTAAAAAACCAACCAAAGAACAACAAAAAAGGCAAAAAACCAACTCAAATCAAACTTTTTAAAAGGAATACTCAAAGCTGCTATCCCCACAGCCCTTTTGCTGATGCTCAGAAAAGGGGGACACAGTGACAAAACAAATGAAATCTTCCCTGTGGACCGTCCCATGGACTCCAGAGCAGAGTGAATTTCCAGGACAGCAAGTGATTTAACACTGCATCTGACACACTTGTCTAGGACCAGCTGCAGGTACAGGGTGTGGCAGGGAGCCCAGTTCCTATCAGCTCAGAAATTCTGAGAACAGTTGAGATACAGCCCCCAGCAAAGGGGGACTCAACTGGCTGTAGGAATAACACAAGGCAGGAAACAGCAAGGCAAAATCACATCGAGATCTTGCTGAGGATTGGCATTTCCAGCAGTGTAAGGGAGCCATCAAACACCCCAGAGACAGGCTTTAAAGGGAGAGAAATTTTGTTATGCAGATAGCACCCAGCATGGACCCTCTTGGGCAGGGAATATGTG
Source organism: Onychostruthus taczanowskii (assembly GCF_017590055.1). Taxonomy (NCBI): domain Eukaryota; kingdom Metazoa; phylum Chordata; class Aves; order Passeriformes; family Passeridae; genus Onychostruthus; species Onychostruthus taczanowskii. The sequence goes on along the minus strand of NW_024502568.1, from coordinate 9,424,933 downwards.
CACCCTTGTGCAAATACATATGGCCAATATTTCTCTGGGGTGCATCACAAAGCACATAATTGCAAGGCATTTCCCACACCTCCCCAGGAACCTGCTGTGACAGCTGCTGAAGGGCAAATGCCAGTAGCAATCAGCATCTGGCTAGAAATGTTTCAAGCAATTGTTTGCCCAAGGAAAAGTTCCCCTCTTGCCTGCCGTGCCAAAAGTGAGAGAGTGTCTGGGGTGAGATCTACGCCCTGAAACCTGAGGTGTCAGTGTGCCTTGCACAATGCAGGGAATTGGGGACCAATGTCCCATCTATTCCCTTCCTATTTCCAGCAGCCTGCACCTGTCTCCCTGGGTGCTAAGATGTGGGACAGTGTAGAGCTTTGGGTAAGCTTGGAAAACTTCCTGTCCCTTATTCCCACGGTTTTGAAAGCCTCTTGCAGGCTCACTGCATTACAAATGTCTTTATTGAGGGCACTCAAACCCATCGTAAAGACACAAAGCCATAAATGCTGATCAGGTTACAGTGGCCAGGTGTGCACCACATGCAAAGGGCCCTACTGGAGATAAAAGTTTAAATTGCTAGCTTGCAGATACAGCAGTCCTGTGCTGTGCTGAGGCCCCTTTATGTCACCCTGGCAGCAGAAAGAAGTTTTAAACCATTATTTTGCCTAAAGAGCCTCCTTGAATAGGCCACAAGTACATGACTGCTTATTCATAGCTGAAATTAACAGCCTAACAGCCTTGCCTAACAGCAAGGGTTTTGCATTCCAGAGCCTGTGAGAAGTACAGGGTGAGACAGAGCTTCTCCACAGGAATGTGAATGTGCTGCTGGGGAGCAGGGGAGGCTCCTGCTGCACTGTGGGGCAGACTGTTTTCACATATGCATTGCTCTCCCCTCTTTCTTCCAAAAGATTGTTCTAAAAATGAAACCTTCATAACCTTTGAGGACAGTTGTGTGGGAAATAAAAGATAATGTGAAGGAGCAGGATCATTCAGCAAAAGTCTGTCAGCAATTTGGTCAGAGAAACACTGAAGCAGGAATCGAGCTGCCTGTGAAATGATGACTTCTGTTGACAAATCAGCTCCCTGTTAAAGGTTTTTGACAGTTTGGCCCTGGATGCCAGTTCTCACAAGATTTTTGTTCTTTTGGCATCTCTTTCTGACCTGAAAGAATTGGCAGAGGAAGGTCATGTTTACTTAGCAATATATAATTTATATAACTTGAATTTGAGGGGGACTCTTTTGATATGAAATATGTATTGTACTGCAAAGTCTGACAAGCTGTCACAATGGAGGAAGGGACCCTGTCCTTTGTTTAGCTCAGAGAAAAATACAGCAGGATGGTGACAAACACAAGATGTGTGCCGCCTTGGGAAGAAGCTAGACAGAGCATTTCAAAGGTTTGCCCAAGGCTGTTACAGATGAGCTGAAATCTTTCTGCCTGCACAACTGGGACACCTTGGTACTTCCAAGGTCCTCTTCAGTCCCCACCTGTTAAGTCCTGGCTTTGCTTCTACACTGCTCAGGTATCTGGTTTTAGGCTGCTCATTTAGGAGAGTAGAAAAGCTGCCAGAGCATCCTCACCATGGAGGAACATGTATCTAGGGAGAAGCTGTGATTCAGCTTTCTTGGCATCTTATTTTTTTGCAAGTAGCAAGAAATAGAGGACATGGAAGTTCAGGCAGCCCTTTGCATTTAGCCAGGCATAGTAAATGTGTGGTGCTCATTTAGTGATCACTGATAGTGTGTGAAGGTCAGGTCTGGGGTAGTATCTGCACTGTACACACTACTTTGGTGAAGTTATTCTTACTATTGCTTAATCAGGAAAGATATTTTTAATGACCTTCACATCTGAGAGGGAAAATTTTAGAAAAAAATCAGAGCAATGAAATAAGTTCTCTTAAAAGCTTAATTAAAATGAAACCTTTGATTTCTGGCAATTAAATGGGACATTTTGTGCCTTTAAATTAAGTGTTCCAATACTCTCTAAGCAGAATATGGCTGGAACTGTGTTCAAGATTATAATAGTCTGGATTAGAAGTGTTTCAGATGTGCACCTCAAAGCAAAGCTGAGATTTTGCTTCCCAAGGGCTAATGAGGGCTGAAGATGCTCTGCTTCTGGCTGTCAGCATTGGCAGCTGCTTAGGAAGCTGAAGGACACAGGTGAAAAAGCTATGGAAAATTTGGAGAAGAAAATGTAAATGACAGTTCTTCTCTGGAGTTAGATAGCCAAGTATAAATGCCCATAAACACCTGACTGAATGTTCAGGAGCAACCTGAGACAGTCACTGTCCATTTGGGAGCAATCCCAAAAAGATGCCTTTTTTCCAGCTGAGCCATTCATCTGTTCAGCCTAAGGCATCCTTCAGCATTTGGGTAAGGGCAAAGGGAGAAGATGAGCTTGGTTTTCAGCCAAATCTCAGCTTTGGAAAGTAGCTTCTACCTGCCTAAATGAAATCTAATTGCACATGGTTGTAGCTTTTGCTTTTATACTCTGCCCTAAAATATTGAATAGCAACATTCTAGGTAATTAAATATCTGTCATGCCTTTTCCCAGGTCTAACAACGCTTTGGGGATATATGTGATGCATGATTTGTACAATCAGTTAGTATAAACTTTGTAAAGCACTTTGGGATTCATCTGAATGAAAGGCATGACCATAAATGTAAGATCATTTTCATTATCATTAATATTCTTTTATGAGGGACCTTATCAAAAGCATTTTGAAAAGCCAAGTAAATTATATCTACCAGGTCACCTTTATGTACTATTTTATTAACTTTTCAGGTGAGGAATTGCTTTGAAGGAACAATATTTCCTTAAGGTGACTGAAGTGGGTTTTCTCCCAATTGTCATTTATTTGCCTTCATTATGGTGACATTATGAGCTTATGACATTATCAAGGGCCTGTTGTGCTTAAGGTTGCACAAACATGAAAGGAAAGAATGGTGACACTTTAGGAACCTTGAGAAAAAAAATTAATAAAAAAATGTAAATAAACTTTCTGGTTTTGTCCATGCTGAGTTGCTTGTGTCCTCTGTGACAGCAGCTGGATGGTGGCTGCAAGGTGTGGGGCATCATCTCAGGGTGTGTCTGCCTCTCTGGGGGGGTGAGCCAGCCCAGGCAGTGGCACTGGCTGTGCTGGGAGCAGGCCTGGATGGCAGCATTTCCACGGGCACTGCAGGGCTCTGCTCCTGCAGCAGCTCCCAGCGAGGTTTCCCTCCCTGCTGTCACGCAACAGGAGCCATCACTGAATCTTCCATTTGTTTTCAAGGGAGATTTCACCCTGCAAGGCGAGCAGGCACCTTCTTTGACAGGTTGACTGTTGTGTGGTGTGTTTTCTCTACAGCCTGGGCTGGGAACCAGCTGCTCTGGGTGATTTACTGCCCCAATGAGCTCCCCACCACATAACTCCTTCCTCAGGTCCTGTTCACCTTCCACAGTGTTAAAGTAAATCACTGCTGAAGTCACTCTCTAATTTCCCACAGAAAGTGACAGAGACAAGGAATCTCTTTAGTTACATCCATACAAATAACTCAGGCCAAGGTTTTATTCCTGCTTCAGCATCCTCTGATTTTCAGCCTCTCCCTCTCCCCACAAAGATACAGGGCTGTGCAGAAGAAATGCCTGCTTTAGCACATCTGACAGCAAGTAACCATGGAGAGTGGTGTCTTCCAGCAGATACATATATTTGAGTTAATTAGGTACAATAAAGCTGTCACATAACAACAGCGCTTTCTAAGTTTCACTCATTATATGCCTGGTTGGGGGTTTAATTTTTTTCTCCTCTACTGCATCAGAAATATCTTGATTTTTTTTTTTATAGACCTATATCTCTACGTCCCTTTCCTTTGTAGCTTGTCTGCATTTACTCTCTTTCTTCTTCTCTTTAGTCAGATCTCTTTTTAATTTTAAAAAGAATGTTTATTTTCAATAAACCCTGCTCAGCTGTGCAAATTTCATTCTTCCTGTTCTTATTTTCAGATCAAAGGTCCAACCACCATCTGCCTCTCTAGCACAGGTTCTTAAATAGCCTCTAGACTGATTACATTAGCCAAACTCACCCTTGGTACAACTCCTGAGGCTACTAGAGGAGTTACTCTAGGAACAAATTTGTTCTAGAGTTGTTAAAGAGTTTCACTATGCCCTTGAGCCTTCTGTTAATAATTTTTTTCAGTTTTAAAATCTGGCCTTTTAAAGTTCACCCTCTCTGCATTACCCCTAGGAGAGTAACCTTCTATTATGATATCAAACCTAATTGCACAGTGATTATGATTACCCAGTGGATTTCTTACTCTCACCTCCCTTAACTCCTGTGCATAATTTAGCACAGAGTTGAGATTCAGTCCCTCCAACAAAGGACTCCTCTGAAAAGCAGTCTTTAAATAATATCAATGAATTGGCTTTTCATACCATGGACTTTTCAACGGATAGGCAGCAGAGGCGTGGAAGTCAGAGCTCTTCCACTCAATGCCCTCCAAAGGGTCAGGCTGCATTGTCCCAGTGGTGGTCCTCAGAGCCACAAAATCATGGAATGGCCTGGCCTTCTGCTGTCCCCAGGGGTCTCTGCAGCTTAGCCAGGTGGCCTTGGCCACCTGGAAAAATTGAAAAGAGAAATCCAGCCTGGCACCATCAGATTAATTCTTTGTCTCACCATGCTCGAAGCATGAATGGTGGCAGGGAGACAGAGGAACTCCTCTAAAAGCCAGAAAAGTGAAAAAGTGCAAGGCTTGGAAATTAAAAACTCTCTACATGATAATGGGCAGAGGATAAGAGAAAGGAGGGAGGTTGTGGGGTTCAGTGCACTTTTGGGATGGGTGTTTGGTGACTGCAGTTCTGGCAGCACATTGACAATATGTGTTAATACAACTGCACACCCCACTGAAGCCTCCTGGACCCTGCCCTCACTCTCCTGCTCTTCCCACAACTCTTTATAACGAGCTTGGTGGCAGACTAGATCAATCTGTTCAGTGGTTTCCATGAACTGAGAACAAATTGAATAACCTGTGGGGAGCATGTTGCTAATTTCAGAATGTAACAGCTCCTGGTGACTGCACTGGGTCTTTATGAAAATGTTTCCCATTCAAGGGCTTCTGAAAATTCAGTGGAAATATTTAGGGCTGAAGACAGAAGTAAATATTCTGGTGTTTTTAGATTTTTGAGTGGTAGTACTTTAGCTGAGATTCAGTCATCTCTTTTATAAATAGTGGTTAGCAGAAAATACAATTCACAGAACAAAAAAATTAACACTCCTTTTCCTTTTTTAAAAAAGCTGCAGTGGCTGCAAAGAAATGAAGGAAATAAGAACTAGCTCATAAAGATTAATTCATCACAGAAAAAATTCCTTCTATGAGAGGTAAAGTGTAGTAGGGTTCTAACTGCTTGTGATGAATGCAAATGAATATTTTCTGTTTGCCCTAGCGACTGCTAATATACATATTTATCTTAATGCACTTGGAAAAAAATTTAACTAAAATAAAATAAAGCTCAATGGCTTGTTCTAAATGGATTCCCAATGCTGGCAGAAAAAAGATGCACAAGGCACTTTGCTAAACACTGTTTGAGTGTAGAGCAGTGCTGCTGAAAACAACATAATGGGCTATTGCCTTTCATCTTTGCAATTGTGGCTGCATGGTGCTGCTGGGCAATCTCCTGCTTTATGTGTGGCACGTGCTGAGCAGAGGCTGGTGCTGATATTGGGCCAAGCAGTAGCTGTGCTTGGATTGATACCAATCCTGCTCTTTCCTGCTTTTCACCTGTTCCTGAGGCGAGGTCCTCCCTGCTGATGGTTCATGATTTCCTTAGAGATGGGAGGTGGCATGACAAGCTAAAGCACTCACAGAAACATTTGGAAGCTGCAGGGTTTTATTTTTACATGGATCTGACATGCCACTTGAGTGTCCTCCCTGTTGTCTCTGGCTGACAGCTCAATATCGCCCTGGTCATTTCCTGTGGTTGTTGTTTGCAGCACTCTGCTTTCAGAAGGTGGTCATGCAAGAACTCAGATTTGTTCAGACAATCCCATCAGCCTCTCAGTGGCTGCTCAAGCTTTCTCTGTGCTCCTTTTCCTTTTGAATCATCTGTTCACCAAGATGCATCCCGTGCATTTGCACAAGGACCTTAGGCACAAATCAGTTGGGATTTCATCTCTGATATATCAAGAAAACACATTCTCTCTTTAAGGACATGTGTTGTAGAATGCTATGCAATAAACATAGGAATAAAAATCACAGAGTCATTTAAGTCCAGAGTAAAAAAAAAAAAATTCCACTGATTTATTGTGCCTAAAGGCTTCCTCTCCCTGCAGTGGATGTTTTTGTTAGTACTGTATGCATAGAGAAATTGAAAAGAGAAATCCAGCCTGGCACCATCAGATTAAGTCTTCATCTTGCCATGCTTGAAGCATCCTTACCACCAGCACCTACAAGTGCAGGATGATATAAAAACAAATAGTAGACAGGCATCCACAAAAAGCCACATCCCACCCTGCCCATCCTGCCAAGCTGCTCCAGGCTCTGTAGGAGATGGGTGCCAGTCCAGGGTAGGGGATTACATGGGTCTGTGACCAGATTCCACTAAGGAGTGAGCTATGTTACCATTAGGTGGCTAATGCATTCCTTGAAAATCTTCCTCTCCTGAGATAAGTCTAGCTAAACCAAATCAATTGAAGAGCTTTCAAGGACTTAAGAGTGTACCCAGTCTATGCAGTGGGGGATAATTTGTACAATCAGTGGAACAGAGGGCAGAACTGTGTCTGAACCAGGAAGCCAAAGGCAATAATAACTAACGTGTATCCATAAAAAATTCATGGGAAATTTCATCTTGGGTAAAAGAGAATGAATAACTATGTTGATTAAGTATTAAAAGTTCATTTTATTTTTAGAAGTACTCAGAAAATTGAAAACATCTGGGAACATTATGCAATTCTTTTTACGTAATAGCTTCCATTTACATTTCATCAGTGCCATCAGTTTAACCCTGACCTGTGTGGAGGCAACCCACAAAATCCAGTCTTCTTTCTTGCTGGGCTGCAAGAAGTGGCTGAATTCAGGCCCCTCTCCCTCTGCAGAAAAAGCTTCATGGGTAGAAATGATGGTCTATGTCAGAGCATAATGCCCAAACTTTTCTCCACATCTGACTTTCACCATCATTTAGCAAAGTTGTACATCCCACTGTACCAAGTTTGAGATATGAATGGCAGGAAAATATCTTAATCTGTTCAATCTGTTAAAATGTTGAATTGCTGTGAATTTGCCCTGGGACACCCCGGAGGATTAGATGTGTCCCTTGTTAAATCACAAGCAAGAAGCTCCCACAGAAAGCTTAGATCTCGAAGATATTTTGATAGGTCATGACACAGGCTGGCACCTTGTGGGTAGAAACTGAAGTGCCTTTAAGTGTCTACTGTCATTCCTGCAGTGACAAGCCCAGGTCTGTTGATACTTAACTGCAAGATATTTTATTCAGGACGATCTGTGATATTATTATTTTAAATTTTCTTTAAGGAGGTGAAACACAGAGCCACAGGTGTATTAACAGTGCTGCACTGGGTATGTTGGGTTGTGTTTTCCCTGGGAGAAAACACCAGAGAGAAGCTGAGAGCAGGCAGAGGGGGTAAGGTGGAGCTCCAAGCCCTCCAAAGGTCTCTGGCAGAGGGTGGAGCAAAAGGACAGCAACTTTTTGGATCACCTTCCACCTCCAGCAATCGTCCTTGCTTTGGCCCAGATTTCTGCAATTTCCATCAGGTACAAATACACCAGAGCAGATTTATTTTGTCCATCATTAAAAGGCTCATTCACAGTCATTGCATCAGCTCTCAACATGGGGGCGAGACCCTGTCCTAGAGGGAGCTCCATTCCACATCCCGTGGAGTGATCACCTCTCAAGGACAAGGCTCGTCATTTCCTCCCATGCAGAGAAGCTGCCAGCAGGAGGAACCTGGTTTCATTTGTGTGCATTTTCGAGACTGTGGCAGGAGATTAACTCATGTAGGATTTACCAGATGTCTCTCAGTGGAGTGGGCTGCTTTGAAGAGCAAAAGAGTTCTTCAGTCTATGCCTAACCAAAGGAATGAATCATACACCTGCACACTCGCATTTTTTTCAAGGACACGGTGCCCTGTGGAGGTGGGGGGTTCTTTTCTTGCCTGGAGAATCTCACATCATCACAGGCAGAATATTAGAGGAATGGAGAAGAGACAATACATTGACTTTGCTTTATAGCCTGCCTCTTTCTTAGTCCCTCTGGCAGGTCAGATAAGCTCTGTCTAATCTTGCATTAAAAAGTTTTACCAGTGGCTGCTTTCTTTCTTTTTTTTTTTTTTTTTCTTCTCTGTTTTAATGTCCCCTAACACTTGCTCAGCTAACATAAGGTCTTTCACCCTTTAAGTGCTAGCAGAAATATGCTTCTCTGGCTGATTTCCAGTGAAAGGAAAGTAGATGGCACACACTGAGAGCTATCTGAATCAAAGCAGAGGTTTCCTGGAAAGTCTAATTGCAGTGGGGGCAATTCAGCTGGTCACACTCGTATTGCTGGCTGGGATGTCCCCAGTGAGCCATGCAAAGTACCTGGCACAGGTAATTGTGCAGGGTCAGTGGCATTTGCAGGGTGTCTCAGGAGCTGAGGGCAGCAGTGAGGTGTGGAGTCCATCCTCAGCCAGTGCTGAGCAGTGTCTGGAGCTCACGGTGACAGATGGGTTGGATGGGTAATGTGGTCTGGTCTTTCTCACTGCCTTCGAGGGCTCTGATTGATTTGTCCAGCTGGCCATGATGAAGTCATCAATCTTGATGACACTTACTGCAGCTCAGCCTCTGGCATGCCAGGGTAATTCTTTTTGCACCTGCCAAAGGACAGGTCAGATAGCAGCAATGCACTGTCTGGAAGTTGTGAACCTGATTTCTAAGAAAGGTGTGACACGAAGGCACTACAAGGAACAGGTTAGGAGATGGCCTGCCTTTGGTACAGACTGGAGGCAAGCAGCTTTTTTCCTGTAGTGAAAGAAAGGAAAGCACGGACTATGTTTTCAAGAGTTTGCAACATTCCCATGACAAATCCAAGACAAATACCATTAATATTAAGCCTTGGTGTAATAGTTAAATGTTTAAATTACTGTCCACTGAAAATCTACCCTTATTTTTTTATCATAGCTCTAACTCTAGAGGAATGAGAGTTCAAATGATTGACCATAGATCATAGTAAAGTCCACTGCTAGCAAGGTTAGAGTTAATAGATTATTGATCAGTGTAATGTTAAGTGGTAAATTAATTTTCCCCCATCAGCTCTCTTAATGGGTACTTGCTTTTTAATATGTAGCAGGGCTTTGCATTGAATTAGCTTGGAGAGTTAAATAGTATGAAGAGTTGGTAGATTCAGCCCAGCTCACTACCACAGCCCCCTGCATGCTGTTCAGACACGTTTCAAAGCTGTTTTTTCCTTTACCATTGAGACTGGTAAATCCTTTGTTGAGGACCAGGTCAGGTTTGCAAACAGTGAGATAAGAGGACGGTATCTCCCTGTACTACCACCCACTGACACCTGTTTGTGCTTGACTAATTTTCTAATGATACAGAATCTTTTTAGTGCTGTGATGGGGCACCCCTGGAAGAGAGGTTGGCAGTAGTCTTGCTGCAACTGAGAAGATATCTGAATATGTGATGGCAAGCAGTTTTTGAGCTTCCACAAACTTGTGGAAATTTTGTGCTTATAAAGAGGATAATAATAGTGCTGGAAAAATTATCTCCTCTGTGGACTTTCAGGAACTGATTGACTGAAGAGGTCCCCTACTCCATTACTACAAAACCCTCTTAGACATGAAAACCATCCTGGACTTATTCTGCTCTGCTTGTATGACAAAATTTGCAGCTTCCAGTTTTTGGATGAGACTCCTTAAGTTTTTTAAGACTGCCAGGCTCAGAAGGGGGAGTGAGGGTGACCTGGTTCCACACAGCATAGGTCTCCTGTGACAAAGAATTTGGTTATTCTCTGGGGCCTCAGGACTTTGGTGGACACTTGACATACTCTGTGTTACACAGATTTGGTCTGGCTACCAAAGGTGGAGTTGGTGTCCAGCTTTGACCATCCACTGAAAGTGAGGACAAAGCTTGTCCAGCTTTGACCATCCACTGAAAGTGAGGACAAAGCTTGTAAGTCTGGTCTAGAATAAAATAATTAATTCCTTATACTAAGGTGTCAATATCTTGTCCCAGTTTGCAAAGCCTTACTCTGTGCTGCCTGATGCATTATCACTGTGCATACACAGAGAACTCTAAGGCACCCTGTACTCTCAAGAACTTGCTGTGCATGGCAGTGGACAGATGTGAGATATATTAATGTGAAGAATCCGTGGAAACTAACATGGGAAATCAGCAATGACCCTTGCTCAGCCAAACCTTAGAAAAAAGTGTTATTTCACCCTTGGAGAATTTGTGAGATGAGAAATTTTTCCCTCTGATAAGACAGAATAAAAAAAATCAAACTCTTGATGTGTTTTTTTTTTTTCCATTGAACCAATAAGCCGTAAATAAATACATAAAAAGATAATTTCAAACACTTCATTTTGAGCTCTTGACATTTTCCAATGTTTAATTCCTCTAAAGTAAAATTTTCAAAGCAATAAAACTGCATCCCTTCTCCCTTTACTTCAAGTCTTCAAATTACATTTTGCTGGGGCCTCTTGCCTGGCTCAGTTAATAAGGAGATGTTAATTAGCACCCTTAGATTTAACGATCAGGCAGAGAGCAGCACTGTGCTGTGGCTTGCATGGGGTGGGTTTAGTTTCATTTTTCTGCCTGTGGATGCCAGGACCCCTTGGCCAAGCTGGCACAATGATGTGAGCTGCAGATCCAAACACTTCTCTGATTGCCCTCCTGGGACACCGGCAGGAAAAGCTGCTCTGGCTGGGACTGCTGGTTTGTCATCACAGTTCTTCCTCCAGAGAGATTTTCCTGGGAGGTGGCAGCCACTCCTGGCTTATGTCCCTTGGTCACCAAGGGCCTGGGATGACCCCTCTCCTGCCCATCTCTCTGGAGAAGGCAGGGACCTGGTGGGGTGGACGAGCAAAGCAAATTGTGAAATTCCTCTGCCCATGAGGCTCCCCTTCCACCACTGGCTCAGGGTGCCACCACGGTTTGTCCCACAGATAAAAGTGGTACCACTCAAGAGATACTCAGTTCTGTGATTCCTCAAAGGGTCAGACACCTTCTTTTGGTGACGTGGAATTTTTCTAAAGCAAACATTTCACACACACTCCCACACAGACACAGACACAGACACACACACACACCTATTGCAGACAATATACATATATGTACCTTAAATTGGTGTTTATGCTTATATTTGTGTTCATTGACACACAGAAGAGAAAGGTTAATGTGTGTTTTGCAAAGACAGAGGACATTTGTTTGCTCACCAGGAAAGAAGAAGGAATCAATATGTTTGGCTAGGGGAAATGGATTATCCTTAAACATCCTGCACAAGACAAAAAAAGTTTCTATTTGATGTTGATGCTGATGTGAGTCTGCTCTAAAGGTCAGTCCAATCATGCCATTTTGGCTGTAGCCAGCACAATGAAACACTGCATTCAATCTTTCAGAAATTTGCATGTATTTTTCTGCACATTACTGCCTTAAAAGCAAGTTTACTGTGTGGAAGTGGAAATGGGCAGCTTCTGAATAAAGATGAATATTTTTGTTTCAGCTCCCACTTATATCTTTCCTTTAAAGAGATTTTTTTTTTATTTTTTTTCCCCTGGTTATTCCATTTGCAATATTGCAAGTTCCCAGACAATAAAAATCCACTCAACCCTAATTCAGGAGTAATGTAAGAATTTTAGGTCTGATATTTTTCATTTTTTTAGACCCCAATATATACATTAGGACGTTGAAAAACTTATGCTGTGTGCACATGTGTGTTCTGTCAGTCCAAATTTAAACCCCATATTCTGGTAATCCAGGTGTCTATGCAAATAAACTGTGCTTACATGGAGTAACTCCTTTAGCAGATAGCAAGTGTTGGCTCAGACCTTGCTTCAAATAATAGTTAAGGGGAGCACAAGATGTGCTTGAGATTGCAGAAAACCTGGCTTTCCCATCCCAGGCTAATTTTGGAAATGATTTCCCAGAATAATTTCTGATAAAGAGGTAAAGCCTTAAGCATTTTAGTGAAGTGAAAAAAATCAATGATTGCTCAAGGGAATAGGAAAATTCCATTTTTCAAGATTTTTTTTTTTTAGATTTCTGCTCTCCACAAGCAATACAATTTATAAAGAAATTGTTGTTTAACACCTCCCAAGTGAAAAAAACCCCAAAAATTTACACCTCACAGCAAGATTGTGGCTGTGAAACTATCACGAATATCACTGAACCAGAGATGGGCTGCAAATGGCCTTTTCCTGGCATCTTTTGCAATTTTGACAAATTCACCAGGTGTACTGAGCTACAAGTGAGCATACATTTAGAAATGACAGTGTTGTACATAAAATCAGCACCGTGTAAAAATCCTTCTGTTCCTTATTTGTACTTTTGAAATGCATGTAAAGGTGCTGCAGAGCTTTAGGGCCCTATGCTGTGCAGCACCGTGATGTGGCCACAGAAGCTCAATAATTTGTTTCCATAAAATATATCCAGATGTTTGCCTTTTGGCAAGGATGGGAGCAAGCTGAAACAGCACTGAAATAAATTTTGTAAGTAATATAAAACCTAATACTTTGTTCCTTTCTTCAGTCCTGATAGTTTCATTATTTGTTTTACTTGATTTGAAGCTGCAGGAAGGAAACACAAGAGGAAATTTTTTTGATGAAGCATCCAAAATTAATACCACTGCCCTGACACAGCAGCTGCAGTGACATAAAAAACAAGTAATGCTTAGCTACAGAGTTTTGTTTTCAGACAGATAATCAAAAGAGAACTTGGAGAGATAGTCAATTGCAAAGAGACCTGGTGGTTTGAACAGTGTCCCAGTACAGAGCGCCTCTGCTGCAGCTGGAGGCACACGGGATTGGAAAGTGCTGGTGGGGAGGAGGGAAATTTCTTGGGGATCCTGGTGGTGGTGGCATCTGTCAGTGGTGGCATGTATCAACATCTCTGCTCCCATCCAGCCACAGGCCACAGCATCTGCTGGCAGGGCTTCATGGAGTAAGGAGGAGAGGAGGGGATGTGCAGGGGATCCACCAGCCCTGGGTGCTTGTCCTTCTCCACAGTCCCCTGCTCGTGCTGAGGGACCCTGGTCCTGCTGCAGCATTTTCTGAGTGTGTCACAGAAACCCTTAAAGCTGCGTGAAGTGACAGAGATGTCTCCAGCTGCACCACACATGGGAATCAGATGAAAATGCCCAGGTGTATAATTGGATGCCAGCAGTGGCAGGGTGCTGCACCGCAGCTGATGTAGACATCTCACCTGGAAATCTGTTACTGCTGAGACTCAGCGTGTTATTTTTACAGAGGTGGCATTTACTCGAAGGAAATTAAGAACAAAAGCAGGATTCTCAAGGTTTTTCATCTGCTGATGTTCACGCTCCTGAAGGAAGTAGGCAACTGCAACCTGATTTCCTACCCAGCTTGGGAAGAGTAGTTGAGGTGATAACCAAAGCAATGGTTCTCCTCAAGTCTCTTATGCTTCCTGCAAACAGTAGGAAAACAGTGTTTCCCAGGCCAAACTCAGGGAGAAACTCACTCTTGGGGAAGACCTCACTGCTGGCTTCAGCTCCCTGGCAGGAGCAGGGAAGGCAGAGACAGACTCCCCTCAGCAGTGAGAGAAGAGACTGGGAATAGAAGTTGCAGAAAGAGAGATGCTCAGATATTTTTTTCCCCCAGTGATAGTGGTCAAACATGGGAACAAGGGTCCAAGGAAGCTTTTCAAGGAATTCTCCATGCTCAGAGATTCCCAAACCTTGACTAGACATAGCCCTGAACAACCAGCGCTGAGCTGGCCCCATCCTCTGCAGTGGTTTGGACTGGAGACCTCACAGCTCTCCTGCCATGGTGGAGAACAGCATTAGGCTTCTAAATGTCTCAATTCAGTTGAAGTTTTGAAGTAAACAAGAATGACAACAAGATTGTTTTCCCTCCTTCAAACTACCTTTGTGAAGAAATGCCATACACTTTGTCTGGAAAGGCCAGGCTCCACATGTAACTGTTTGGTTTTCATTCTGCAGAAGTCATAATCCTCCTCCATTGCCTGTAACCCATTGGTTTAATCTGTAGCTCCATGGTGACCCTAATCCAAGAATCACCAGGCCAATCCTTGCTAAATTAACTAAAACAGATTCCATGACAAAAACATCACCAGAGTCTCCCTCCTCCGGGAGTTTTTCTGGTTGTTACCAGAGGGCTGATGTTCACCCACAGTCTGCAGAATCACCACCTTACTTAGTTACATTAAAGTAATCTTCTTAGAGAGGACTTACTGATGACTTATACTCAAATGTGCAAATAATATGCTTGTAGAACATTAAAATTGCTGTAATAGTGTGGTAATAAATTTCTTTTTTCAATATAGATGATTAGAAATTTCAGTAGTTAGAAGCTATTAATGTACTCACCATAAAGCACGAAAGTCCATCCTCATGAAACCCTAAATGACAGTACTACCTATAAATCTTACTGGAGGTGGAAAGAGCAGTAATTATATGGCTGGCATTAGATGTATCTCTTTCTGCAGAGTGGCAGATCTTTTCCTCCTGTTGTTAAGCAATATTTTTGGCCATAGCCAGTAGCTAGGGTATACTGTAAATAATATTCTTTTCTGTGATGGATTTCTGCACAAACAGAAAGAAAGAGATTTTTTTTATTAAAAGAAAAATTGGCAAACAGTCAAGCGTAGATGGCTTTGAGAGTGGCAATGCAATAAAGAGCACTGAGCATCTGGTTCAATGTTGTTTGACTGACCTATGTGAATGGTGATGACTGAAAAACCCATTAGCTGCTGGCAGAGACATGTGTCTGGTATTATTATACAGGAACTAACATGGGTGTGTTGCAAAATTATCAACTCCATTGGCATTCTCACTGGCAGGAGTAGTGGAGCTGTCAGGGAGTGGGTAGTCTCCTATGGAGACCACTTTGTGCCCAAATAATTGTTTGAAACACCAGATAAATGGAAAAATATTTATTATTTTTTCCCCTACTTCTCCAGCTTGGGCAGTGAAATGAGATGTAGGTGGAGTCAGGGCTGCTCCCTGCCTCCCATACAGCAATTATTTTAAGGTACCAATAGCACACGCTTGTATTCAGTAAAACACTTCACAGAAGTATTTGTGTCCTTCTCCAGTTTTCTGAGTGCAGTGCACTTCTTTGACAAAACACCTTTTTACATTCAGTTCTTGAAAGAAGTTCATTGTGGCAGGAGAAACTATTGTACTTAGGAGGATTCTTCAAGTAGCAGGATCTAATTCTCAGGCTGGCAAACTCAAGTGTTTGCAGTACAGCTCATAATGGAAAGCATCTGGCTGGCAATGCCTTCTGATTTCTCATTAAATAAATGAAAAATATTCAACACAATGTCATATATTTCTGCTGCAGCTAAAAATACCTATGAAGAAATGCCTCTTCTAACCCCAAGCTATCTCTCTGATAGCCTTTGATCATGTACATGGAGAAAAACAAACAGAAAACAATCATTATCAGAAATACAAATAGTTGACCAATATGATATACAAAATAATTTGGTCTTGCTTATCAATCTTATAAACAGCTAGAGTACAAATCAGTCAGTTGGAAAATAGGATTTAGGATAAATTTAACATGTGAAGATCATGACAGGCTGGATAGAACTGTCTCTGCATTGCTTAGTCTACATTATTTTTTTTTCATTAAATGTTGATCTCTAATTCAGCACAGAAGTCAGAAGAGCTGTTCTTGGGCATAGAAATTTTTGAGAGAAAATGGAACAGCATCTGCTAATGCTCAGAACCTCCCAAAATCTTTCACTCCAAAACTTTTCCTGTGACATCATTACACAATCCAACCCCAGTAGTGAAACATTTGGAAGGACTGAGGTCTTCTGACAAATAGAATGACACAAAGGAAACCTCAATAATTCACACTTGAAAGGGGTTTTTTGCAGAAAGCATAGATGTGGGCACGGTTCATTAACCCAGTATATCTATTCCTCTGTCTTCCGCATCATCACTTCAATGGTCAAGTTATATGGTGCAGACCTCAGCAATAAAATTATTCAAGCATATAACAGAGGGAACGTGCAAAAAGTCAGCTCAGAGAAATTTGGTTTAAAGTCTTGATTTCCTGACTCTAGAAGTAATCTTCCTAGTGAGTGGTAAGAACTGGCAGATTTAGACAACAGATGAGCTGACAGAAGTTTGGGGGATCAAACCTAAATACTTTTAAGATTTGGTCAGAATTTACAAACATGTGAGCACCTGCTCAGTGTGAAGGACAGGATACTGATGCCTAAAGGCTAGACATCTATTTGTGATTTATGATTTACATCTTCCTGGAAATGTGGTTTGTGTGTTACCCTACCCCTGACCAGCAAAAAGGCTCCCTGTGAGGCTGCACATTTCTGTAAGCTGGGGGTGATGAGTGGTGGCACTGCATGACCCTTTTCTTCTGATAACCACTTTCCCTTATGATGAAAGGCCCTTCTGATGGGCTGCTTCTGATGTGAAAAATACCACTCACATCGATTTCCAAGCTGAAAGTAACTTTTCTCTTCTTCTGGGCCACTTTATCCCTGCATGTCAGACACAGCCAAGACCAGGTACCTTTAAGAACATCACAGAATATTTGGTGGACAAATGAGTAGCTGCTGCCAGTGATGTGAGGCTGACAATCTCAGTGAATTCAGAGCCCTTTTCTCACCATATTTCACAGGAATGAAACATTATTTAACACATTAGGAATTAGGCAACACACAGTGGTCTTCATTAAGGTAAAAAGAAAGCATCCACTATTTTCAGAAAATGGATGCCTCTGAATATGTCGCTTAGGGTCACGTTCCAAAGAGCTGGTGCTTCATCAGCCTTTGCAACTACATTGATTTCATCCTAGCCAGAATTTAATAACATGGAAAGTGTCCTCTTACCACTTCACTGGGGATATCACAAGCTGTAATTAGTTAATGATCCTCATGTTTTGAGTCTCTTTGGATGAATAATTTTCTTTTTGAAAACTGAATCTTCATGTAAACCAAATTATTTATATTTGGTTGAGGATTGTTTTGGAAAAAAAGAGGAACAAAAAAGTTTGTTTTGTTATGCACAGAAGGCATCAAATTTTCAATTTGATGGAAACAACCCTAGCTGTGTTTAACTTAAAAGCTAATAAAAATAAAACAAATAACATGAAACAAATTATTCATTATCTTGGTAAACAAAATATTGTACTTCACTAGACAGCTTGTGAAGAAAAACAATGTGTGGGATCAACCAAAGGAATATTCTGATTTTATTTTTCATTTTTAATGAAAAAAATTGCTCACAAAGCTGTGGGTGATGGGTCTTTATAGAGTGCTTCTGACAGAGAAGAGAAGAACAGAGAAGAGAAGAACAGAACTTATTCCTTGTCTCTTTAGCTGGAATGCTGTGCAGGCTCCCTGACTGAGCTCACTGTGAATGTTGAATGGAACACTGTCTCATAATGGAGCTGAACATTTGCAGCTTTGCAGGTCTTTAAGAAATGCGGGGACCAGTGATGGGATTGATGTCAATTTAGTCTTCTATCCTCAACTACTAAAAAATGTTTCCTTTACAGTCAAAGGAGCCAGGGAAAAATATTTCCAGTGAAGATTTATCTCATCCCAGGACAGACACCTAAAGGGGATTGGATTCCTCATGGACATCCCTTTCTGTATCTACTATGTAAGGTGATGGAATACATCCTCTGGATGGGTTGAAATGCTTGAGATGAATCTCATTGTTATGCACTATTCCTTATGCCAGGGAAATTCTGTGCCAGGTATGTCTTCTCATTATTTCTAAGTAAAAATGTACACCATTAGCAACCTGACATTTTCACTGAGAGGATCTGGTTCTCTTTTTACTTACAGAGATGTAAAAAAAAGGAGCAACTTCATTAAAGCCAACAGATTTTATCTAGTGTAAAGCTGGTGGAAGATAAAGAAGGTCTTTTATGTTCTCTGTACATATGGTATAAGAATGTCTCAGCACAGCCCTGGAAGGTGTTAAACATAAAAAGCACTTCATCCAGATGCCTTTGCAGGCTAGAGCAAATAATAGTTTCCAGTCAATGCTTGAATTAATTTTGTGTATAGAAAGATTTAGTTAGTTGTGGGTTTGTTCTCATCTCTTACCCACACACTGCATGTAGGGCAACTACATCATTTTCTGACACCATAAGAATTAGAATTTTTGCCAATGAGAAACTGACATTCTTGTTTTAAGAGATGGTTGAGAAGGAAGATTTCACTGCACACTCCCTAAACTTTTGAACATCTTAACATGAGCTGTAGAAAAATTTCAAGATGTCTTCTACAGCACCTTGCCCTTAGCAAGTCATGATGGTGAATATGCAGCCACAAAAGTTATGTCAGTTCAAGTACTCTGTTCCTTAACCATGAAGATCACAGAGCAATGAGTGAGTGATTCAGCTCTGTCTTTGTGAGGGAATAGTCTCTCTGCAAAGCCAAGAAAACACCAGATCAAGGTGAAGGGATCCACCAAGTCAGTCCCCCAAGTCAGCATAGGTTCTAAGATGTATCTTCTCTCCTTGCTTTTCTCTCCCCCACATCTGTTTGCTTCTGCTCCTTAGGAATAGGGGTTGTTCCAGGCTGTTTGCTTACAACAAACAATTAAATAATAATAATATTAATAATGCATGGCAGAAATGGAAAATGAAAGCAATAGAGGACTGCATCACTGAAGGTTCATTTTTTGAGGACCAGCCTTGCAGTCCTGCCCCTCAGATGGCTGGTCCCACCTGTGTGTCACAGGGTCTTTGTGCAGTGATAAAAAGCTGAGGTACACACTGAGATAATTATACTGTTGGTTGTGGTCCAGTGATGGCTTAAATTTGCAACCTGTTAGAGAGTTTATTGGATTGCCAACCCAAGCATTTCTTAGAATAAACAGTTTTCCCTCAGTTTTGCTGAAACTTCACATGCTTATTATATGATGGTTAAAGGCAATAAAATTTCAGCATGTTAAATATCATAAATTTTGGATGTTCAGTAAAGCAGAACTAATCTGGTTTTAAAGTAGAAGGCTTTCCTCTAACACGTGGAGTTTGCTGAGGAAACCAGCCCTTAGTCCAGCTGGAGGCAGAAAGCAGGATGGATTTGGTTGTAGTGCAATACCCAGATTTGCTGGGTACCTTGGCACCTGGGCTGTGCCTGAGGACAACTCCTCTTCCTGCAGCAGCTCCTCTGCAGTGACATTTGCAAGAGGAAAAAAAGCCAAGAAATATGGAAACTTCTGTTCCTCCTGCATCTGAAACCTAGTTTTAACCTGGATTGGGTTCAAGCTTTGTTGGAAAGGAGAAGTCTGGAAATTGCCTGGAAATCTGTGAAGTCTTCTGCGTTTGTAATGAGAGTTCTAGCTGAGCAACAAGATTGAATTCTGATCCCATCTACATATCTACAGCTTTCTGTGGATGAGGAAGAAAAGTTTGTTCTGATTGTTGAAGAAGATTGAAAAATGGAGTTTCCCTTGAGGAATTCTGATATTAAGATGCTTCTTTTAATCACAAATTGAGATGAAAAATTAAAGACCAAAACTTTTGGAAAACAAACATCTATTGATCTATAAATGTCAAGTTGCGTTGTTTCCATACATTTTATTCTACGCTGTTTTGACTGTCACTCACAGAATTTGTTTGAGTGCATTGGCACACTGGGATTTGGTTATTGGTTGTCTCTGTGCCAGTGCTGGCACCCTATTTTGTGCTGTAAGCCCATGCTCAAATTCTGCAAATCTGCATCTCAGTGTCTCATGGGCCTGGTAGTCCAATGAGGGCAAATAACCTGAAATGAATGATGAAAAAGTGATGAGGATGACTCTGCTCACTCAGACAGATGCAGAGTTTTAGAGTGACTTGGCCCAACCAAACATTTTCCTTTTCTTTAAATACAATTATTTCAAAATTATTTTTCTCCCAAAAATTTAGACTATGATGGGACTGAGTATTCTGGGGTTAAAAGTTCAACAGGTTTTGTGTTCAATGTTGAAGATTCTTATAGCTTTGTTCTGCAGTCACTCAGTTTTCAATGCAGCTTCACCTATCTATTTATTTTGTGTTTGTAGAAGATAATGTAGTCACTGTGCTGCTAAGATTTTTTTTCTACCTGGGATGCAGTGAACTCATCTTTCATATTTTGCAACAGATGTGGGTATAGCTTTTGCTTCAAGCCCACTTTAGTCTTGTGACTTGCCTCCCTTTTAATCTATGTCAGGTTTACAGGGTATATCAATATGCTGATATTGATATTTGTAACAGACTTCTGGAGGTCCTGTAACCATGACAAGGATTGCAAGGGCAGGCAGGCCTTCACTTTTGGTGACCTAGCTGATACGACTGGAGGAGCAGAGGAGGTTTTGACCTTCTCCCCCACAAGGCATGTTTGCTGCTTTTCAGCACAATAAGTGGGTCTAATAAAAAGCCAGCTTCTCTCCCCGTTCCCCCTATACAAGGAACATGGATAAGGAAAGCAAGGCTTGTTTGTAGCCCATTCAGTGTGACGGCAGATGCCATCCTGACTCATTGCAGACTCTATAACAATCATCATTATGGGAGTGTGAGATTTAGGTTATCCCCTTCTGTGGTCCCAGAATAAAAATGTCATCAACAAAATAAAATCCTTCTCTAAAGGAGACTATGTTCTCATTTAGTTCCTACACCATTTTTGTCTTGTTTCCAAAAGCAGATCTGTCCTGATTGCTTAAGTTTGTCTCAGCCAGATTTCAGAGGGGATGAGGATACCAAGCTTTCTTACGTTCTTTCTTATGTTCTGCAGGGAGGCACGCAGCTGCCAGATTTCAGAGGGGATGAGGATACCGAGCTTTCACGTTCTGCAGGGAGGCACGCAGCCGAGCAGAGGGTCTGAAGAGCTCATCCATGGTAAATGCTGAAGGAACTATGCAGGAGAAAGGCAACTCAAGTGCTGTGAGGTCCCTGCTCCCTGGCAGGCATCTCGGGTGCTCCCTGGGGCTGGCTGGAAGCAGGGGGGTCTCAGCCCTGGGGATGATCACCTTTGACTCTTGTGCAGCTCGCACGAATTGGCCTCTGGTGCTTGCAGTACTCTGGGTTCAGCTGGGCTGAGAGATGTAAATATTAGACAGATAACACGCAGAGAGAGAAAGCTTCCCCTTGTCAACAAAAATCAAGTCAGGCCTGAGCTTTCTGAAGAAGGAAACATTGCTCCCTTGTGTCTTTCACAGAACAGGGGAGTTGCCCTGGTCCTGGTGGTACTTGTGACCCCTCTCCAGGCCATCAGAATTTGGGCACTGTGCTGTGGCCAAGGCTGAATCATCACTCCTGGCTCTGCTCCTGCATCTTGATGTTCTGCATTTACTGTCACATTCTAGGGTACATTTCTTATTCAGAGTTAAAACTCTTGAGTATAAGTGATCCGTTCTTATTGATTTGAAAAGGCTGAACTTTAAATAGCTGTTGTTTAATATCCTGGAACATTAATATTAGATTAGAAAGATGTCCCTGACTCTGTGCCCTGAACATTAGGAAATGTATACATCAAACAGTTCTGCTCTTCCAGGACCATTTGTGACAGTGTTGTCCTGTAATAATGAGTTGACACTTGGGTTAGGGCTCCTTTTGCTGGGCTAGACAGAGCTAGGGAGAACAATCTGATCTTTCATCCCAGCTCCCCTCAATCTCAGGAAACTGTAGCAAAGACTGAAGACAGAAGCACCCACAAGAGCAAACATCCTGAATCTCCAGCCTAACATACTCAGAAAATGTTTGTCAGCATCCCATGACAAGTTAAGACCTTTCAGAAATATTAGACCAAAACCCTCAAAAACTTCTTTGCATCACAGAAGAGGGTAGTATACATCATAAAGTGTTGCTACAATTTGTTATTTTCCTTCTCTTAGCAGTTTTCTTAAGTAAATCTGAACTACATATTTATTATTATTACTGTTTTTCTGGTCCAGGAAGTACATATGTATATACAATATATCTATAATCCACACTACCTCTGAGTGGGTCTTTATACGTGATTTAAGGGGATCCATGCTCCTATACTTTTCAGGTGCTCTCACTTTTCTGTTAAGACAAGTAATTTTTTTGTCAGTAAACTTTCAGATAGTAGGAGTGCAGCTTTTAGGTTTTATTGTCAAATGTTTTTAAATGGTTCCAAATCTCCATTTTCCACAGCCTCCCCATTCAGATGCTCCCTTCTGGCTTGTTTGGCATGTTACCATTTTCAGAGCAATTTATTATACTATCTTTTAAAGCAGCAGGTAGCTGGAATCCTGGTTTGCGTTCTGTGCTGTCTTTGCATATAGCAAATTTGATGAAATTAGAGTTACTTCATTGTGTCTGTAATTAACTTTCAGGTGCTTGAGGGCTTTAACTGTTCCAAATAAAGGTTATATTCATGTCTCATAGATGCAACCCCTTTTCAATTTCTCTTTTTCCATGGCATAGCAGTCCGCTCACTAGATAGTAACTCTTCCTCTAGTCACCATATCTTACACAAATTATTTCTTTCTAAATGTCATAGGTGGCTGTAATGATCAAGTGAAAGAAAATTGTGCTACCGAAGGACTTAGTAATTAAAAAAGCATGACAACAAACACCTTCCAGCCAAGCAGAACAGCAAACAACTCATTATCATTATTCCAGCCTGTTTGAACCTGCCTTCCACTCATGCACTCAGGCAGAGCTGCAAGGCACTTCTCCATCGAGTCTGAATCAGTCTTTTGCTCACTTCTTACAACACAGTGTAGATAAGAGCTCTTCAGTGGTAATTTGCTGGAGTTCCTAATAAGGAGAGATTTTAGAAAGCAGAGACCAGTTCAGGCAATAAGCTGAATGTATCCACATCTGTGAGTAAGCAGATCAGAGTTCTGCCTCTCTCTCCCCTTTCCTTCCTTGTGCATTAGAAACTGAAGCAATTAAAGGGCTTGGGTGTGTTTTGTTTTCCTGTTGGCTATTTAATCTATGTGTTCCTGCAGTTAGCAAGATGCTGTTTTCACAGCTGTTCTCCTGCACTGGTGGCTGTGGAGCAGGTGGCACTGCAGGAGCCCAGGGCTGCCCGGGGTGTGACCCTGCCAGCCGTGCAGGGACCGCAGTGCCTGACCGAGGTCAGGGCTTGGGCTCTGCCCAGACACTGCCCCCAAGAGCTTTGTAGTTAGCACGGGATGCTTGGCATGCAATCTGTGTTTGGAGGGTGCAGATTGTTCCATTGTACTGGAGTGCTACCCTCAACCTGAGCATGAGCTTTCCAGGGTGACCAACTGGAGCTGCTCCAGAGGGGAGCTCCAGAATGAGTTCAAGGCTGGGTTAGAGAAAGAGATACTTTGAGGTCAAAGATGATGAGTAAAGTGATACTACGGTCAGCAGCACCTCTCGTGGGTTAAGAAGGAGTTTAGGTATCAAGGAACTCACAAACAAATGAAAGGGGCAGTTTGAGGACAACGTCTTGGCTGCATTGTTATATTCACAAAAAATCAGGAATCTGGTGTTACATCATGATAACAAAATGGGAAGGTGAGCCCAGTGTTGCTGAGGTGTGGTGGGACAGATCTGCAGGATCGTTTGAGAACAGCACATGAAGCAGTTTGACACTGCCTCTTATTACAAGTCACAGCCAGGAATGAAAATATTTGGGGCAGACCTTCTTAAAGGGAGGTTACCAAATTGTGCCATTAGGACACACTGAGCGCAGCTGTTCTTGAAGTGATGCCCATTTTAACAGGGAAGAATGGTTTGGGTTGGGCACACTCATGGCTGGGCTGAGAGGAGCCAAGGAGGGAGATGGGTTAGTTTTGCAATGAGCTGTGCAGTGGGTAATGGGCATCCCTTTATTTGGAGACTCAGGTGAAATTAATCAAAAGGCCAGATAGGATCTCTGCACCAATTGCATTCCACTCAAACCTTTGTGAACAGGAATGAATTTCACCTTGCCTGACCCATGAAGATGTGCATACTTATCTTCCTTTCTTTAAGCATTTATTTTTATAGTTTCAATTAGCTAGATTTTTCTTTTTCAATAGTAACTTTCCTTGATGTACATCTGTCTCCAGTTTAATACTTACCAGTAACTTGACATGAATGGCAGAGATGTCTTTTGTTTGCAGTTTAATATGGAATCAACTGAAACATTTTCATTTATAAAGTGAAATCCATTTCTTCTCAAGTCTTCTGCAACAGAAGTAATGTTTGCAAAATGCTTTGAAGATGAAAAGCACTACATTATAAAAATATTAGGTATTATTTTTATATCTTCATCATCTGTGCTTTTAAAATTAATACCAAAAAAATCCTATTAATACCCAAATGCCCAGTAAAGTGCATATTCTTCTTCTAATCTTAATGCTTTATTTTCATCTATGAATCCTCTTAATCTTTGAAATTAATTACCATGATTAAAAATGGGAGATGTTTTCCCAGAACAATCAAATTGTTCTGTGGCGAATTTTCAATTAGTTTTGCACCATTATTTTAATTTCTTTTTGATATTAAAGCACAGACACACACACTCACATTCCTGGATACAGAATCTGCACTCTCTTTAGAGCAAGAGGAAGTCTCATTTTACTCACTGCTGACTACAGCCAAAGGGGATCCCTTGGAAGGAGAAGGGGCACTGCCTTGCCTGCCTTGGGGTTTCCTGTCGGGGCAAGGGCCAGGGCTGTTGGCTTGGCAGCCAGAGCTCAGGAGAGCACATTCATCCAGCATCCAAGAGAATCAACTTCCAGAACTGAGACCTTCAACAGACAGGGCACATTCACACTGCTGATGAGAACCTTCCACTGCCAGTGGAGGGGAATCAGTGCAGTTACAGTCACCTATAAAAATGGCAATTTGAATTGAGCCCAAAGCTGCGTTTCTTTTAGTCCTCATGAGCCATCTGATTTCTACACCAGTAACAGAGAACCAAACGCGAGTCATTTTATTGTGTTGGGGAAGCGAAATGGAACTTCAGTGTCTGAAGTGATGAACAGGGCCAAAACTCCTGTGTTTCCTGGCAATCAAAGCAAGAGAAAATTCTCGTTGCAGTTGGGTTCTGTTCCAGTCCTCTCCAGATATTGGTGATATTTGAATTCAGGCTTGTGTCTTGTTTTTTTTCAGTGCTTACTGCAGGTTTGAACACCTGAGCCTTCTTCCTTATTAACTGTTTACAAGGGGAAGAGGGAAAATATCAAAGACCTTACATTGTCCAGATTCCCTGATCAGAATCAGTGGGAGAGAAGGGGAGAGGAAACTCTTTTAAAATATTAGTGTCAGTGTATTTTGAAGGGCCTCTACATGCAGCACTCACAACCTGAGTCTTTAAGTAAGTCAATTGAATGGTTCCCTAGGAAGATCTTTCTTTGATATAACACAGAGAGTTCCTTTTGTTGCAAAAATGGCAAAAAGAAAGGGGACAAAGTCTGTGAGCTGAACAGGAAGAGGAACTGAAATAGAGTCACATCACAAGTGCTGAAAATGGATTTTTTTGTAGATCACAACAATACAGAATTTCTAATGCGGAAAGCACTTGAGAATAGGAAAGAATGCATCCAGTGTGCAAGAAAGGCTCAAGAAGATATGTCTTTTATTGCCTTTTTATTTTTTTCTGCCCCTCTTATCAGAACAATGAGAAAGGTCAGGTATCAGCTGTGGAGATTATGGTGGCAATACAGACACTGTTGTGATATGTGACAGACAAAGCAGGGAGATCATCCTCATGGAGACCTCACTGAACTAATTGTTGGCCCAGAAAATGGCCAGCTGGCTGTGAAAGAGGTGCATGTGTGTGAGGGAGAGAAAGCAAGACAGGGAGTCATCTGATCTTTCCACATTTTCCAAAGCAGGAAGTTCCAGGTTATCACTCAAATTGAAATGACAGAGCAAGTGACTACAAAATTGCATCTTGACCTCCTTCCTCCCCTCCTCTCAGTGCAGAGAGGATTAGCAGTGAGCTCCATTCCATGGTGAGTGCCTGGACTCCCTGTACTGCTTCCTCCGTTTCTTTCTGTGGCTATGAAAAGTACAGAAAAGTTTTTATGTAATGAAAGCTAGACCAGGAAAAGGATCTGCTCTGATGAGATTTCCCAGAAGACAACACTGACTCTAATTCTCCAGTTTAACTTTCTACTTCCGGAGGATTTGCTAAGGAAGGAATTTAATTTTTCCCCTAGACGAATGTATTAATATTTAATAAAAAGCAAAGCCAGATGACACTCCTAGAGAAAATAACGAATTTACATAAATCTTTTGCTGTATTTGAACAGAACAAGATAAATTGAGGGGCTTAACTCAGATATTTTTTTTCTTTTCTAAAAAAAATAATAGCTATAAAATACCCAAAAGGCTTCAACTTCAGAAAATGTGTTTCTGTGTTACTCCACATCAACATATACTTGGTTTTAAAGAATGTATTACATCCTCTTTCCCAACAATGTGTCTCCTGATTCTGACCTGCCTTCCTAGACTGTTCTTGCACCCAGCACTGGCAGATGGCTTACCAAGAAGAAAGTATTGAGCCAAAGGAGGTTTTTCCACCTCAGGCTGTCTCCTCAAACTCTGCCTAAGTTACTTAGGCATTTCTCAGCATTTTCACTCATGAATGTTTATTGTTCACCCCTTTTACAAGAGGCTCTGTACAACTGTGGGCACACAGTTTGTGGTGATTGGGATGGGGCTGTGGCTGAGCCCCATCCCCAGTGGCACAGCTGTGAGCAGCACTGACAGCAATGAGCCTGGAGTGCCCAGGGGCACTGACCAACACCAAAGGGAGCAGAGGGCACACAGGGGCAGTGCATCAGCATGAGGGGTATAAAAGGTTGGGCTGAAAAACTAGAAGAACAGATGCTTGCAGTTTTCTGAAGTGATGTGGTGTTACTTTGTATGGGCAGACACCTGAAGCCTTTTGAAGTGGTTTGCTGTTACTCTCTATGGGTTGAAGTCTTCTGGACCTGTATGATGCTGCTCTGTGTATTGTGGCCGTCTCAGCTGTGATATACAACCTGTGTTATTTTTTGAAGTTGTCTGGAGTCTAAAAGTTTAGTTGGACTGCTTTAAAGGAAACCAAGACCTCACCCCAAGAGAGGCAAAAATGAACTGTAACTCTTCATGCTGGTGGGTAGTTCTGCCTGATGCCAATTAGTCCTTTAATTTTCCTTCAATAGCCAAATTTGAACTCCCTCTGAATGCTGGGGAGACACAGATGTCACCTTGACAATTGACAAGGATTGCAAAAGTCAAGGATGCCATGATTTCAACACCTCCTTCTTGGCACACTGAAGAAAGTTTCAGCTTTAGAGGGTTCTCACACCAACCTGTTTCACTGGTTTTCCCTTCCCTTCCCTCTGCTTGCATGTACCCCATAGTGGTGAAAGCACCAGTAAGAGACTGTTCAGAAAAAGAACATTTCCCTCCTTGCTCTCCATTTTGTTTGAAAGACTGCACAGGGACATTTACTAACTCTATTTTAGAAGGATATGTCAAGTCTCCTACCAGGACCCTGCACAGACTTTTTCAGTATCAATTCACTCTCCATTGCCAAGCTTTTAAACAAAAATAAACCAAGATAATGTCAATAAATCATCTTCCCTCCTTTCCAGCACAGCACTAGTGGAAGACTGTGGTAAGTTATCATATTTTTAACTATGAACCTGTCTGGTTCTTTGTCATTTATCTTGTGTCTCCCACTCTGGCCTGGCTCAAGGCTGAACATTAGCAAATGATGAATGCAGGGCTGTCTCTCCTGGTTTGTACTGGCATTATTAACCCACATTCTCCTGAATATTTCATAGCACATACATTAATCATGAGTTGCTGGAGTCATGGCAATTGACTCTCAGGTTAGTTGCTCTGTCTGTGAGGTTGGGGAAGAAATGTTTGGTACTGGGTTATCCCTGTTTGGCATTCTCAAGGATATTCTTTAACCCCATGATGCTCATCATTGTACGGTAAATTGGCTGGTGTGAATTGGCCATTCCACATGTATTTACACCAGTACCTCTCTTAATGATGTTCTTTCAGGGGGCTATAGCATCATGTTTTGATTTATTGTGAATTTAAGAATACCAAGAATCAATTATGTAATGTAACAACTCTGTGGCTGTAACATATACTAATTTTTCTGTTGATTCAATAATGATCCATTGACTATTGTCCTTATTTTCCATTCTTCCTTATATATGCGTTATTTTATCTTTTTTTTTTTTCAGTTTATGGTTTTTTTGTGTGTGTGTGTGTTTGGTTTTTTTTTTTTTTTTAAAACTTTGATTCATTGTCTCAGAACAGTTGTTATACAGAGGCAGGAGCAATAGAATAAGACAGATCTTGTATCCCCCTCTGGACATGGCTATGCTTGCATGAGACAAACCTCTGGAGGCCCAGAGTTCAGTAATTTGGTGGGGAGAATTGGGCTGGGAGGGTGTGGGTTTCTTGTTGTGTGTGCAGGAGGCAAGGTCCTCAAATTCAATCTGGAAATAAAGAACCATCTTTGTGTCTTACTCTGTTTTACTGCCTATTTAGGTGTACATGACACAGAAAAATGGCTTTATGCCTGACTTTTCTCCAGGGAACCCCTCCCTGGAAACTGTTCATAGGGACTGTCAATGCCAGATATAGATATATACATATATGTGTATATATTTATAGGCCTGGGTTTTCCTGGGAAACTGAGGCATCTCCCTGCTGATCTGACCAGGAAGCAGTCTTCATTTTCAGATTGCCATACATGTGAGGTGGTAAATAAACAGATCCCCCAGCAAACAGCTAAAGCAGATTTCAGGATGTTTGGTTTGAGAACTATACAACCTGGCTTTTGAGTTTTTAAAACAAATTAAATGGTGAAAACTTTTGACCCACTTTAGCCAAAGAAATTCTCCACAGCTTGTCCTATTTCCTCCCCATTGGCTTCTGTTCCAATGGCTGATATCACTCTGTCTTCAACCTCCAGAGCTGCTCAATTCTGTGCTCCTCAGACAGTTTTTAGATGCTCTGGTAGTAACTAAGGGAAGGACCACGAACCTGTGCCTTTAGCACTAATATAAATAGATGAGGCAAAATTGGGAAACATGATTTCTGAGAAATGAAAAGATGCTCCAGCAGCCCCAGCCATAGACTCTTTCCTCTTGCAGCAGAGGTGGCTGCACTTCTGTTATCAGGGAAATACAACCATAAATGGATTATGTTTCCTGTTGGCTGTTTGAAAATGTACAAAATAATAACAAAGAGATAATCTCCAGGAGAGCTCAGGGTGATGGCTGGAGGAGCTGGGTTTTTCTGTAGAACATCTGCAGATCCCCCTGC
This sequence comes from Onychostruthus taczanowskii, assembly GCF_017590055.1. Classification (NCBI taxonomy): domain Eukaryota; kingdom Metazoa; phylum Chordata; class Aves; order Passeriformes; family Passeridae; genus Onychostruthus; species Onychostruthus taczanowskii. The sequence goes on along the minus strand of NW_024502568.1, from coordinate 9,395,543 downwards.
AGTGATGATTACCAAGCTATGTGTCATGTAATGAGGGGCTAAATATGGCTGAGACTACAGGCACTGTGGGGAGATGGTTAATGAGGTGTTGATTGAGTAAGAAAAAAAAAAACAAACAGAAAGAGGAAATGAGTAGGGGGATTAGTGCATCTGGTATGGAAGAGCTCTGGAATGGGGAGTTATGCAGGATATTTTTGGCTCCAGCTCATATTCCTTCATTCTCACCTGTGTAGGAGATGAATTTTTCCTCTGACTCAGCTGGAGCCCTCGTTGTTCAGCATGACCACTCTGCTGGTGCCCAGACACAGAGCTCATGTACCATTTCATCTTGTGGCAGCTCAGCTCTGCCAGCCCTGCCCACGGGAGGGAGGGAGGCAGCAGGTGCTGGGGTGAAGGTCTGGCAGGGCTCCTGAGAACTCCTCACTGATTGTGTGCTTGAAGTTCACTGCTGTGACTGGCACACTTACAGCTATCCAGAGGTCTTGGTGTCCTCCTGACTCTGGGCTTCGGTGCAGTCTGACATGATGCGAGGGTAGGGCAGGAGCGACGCAGGGCCAAGGCTGTCAGAGCAGGAGCCCTTGGAGCTACAATCATGTGCATAAGAGGCTTCAGAGGTGAGCTGAAATACTTTATTCCATCTTCCCTATTATCCAGCAGCCAAAAGAGCACTGATCCTTGTTAATCACCATTTTTGGTACTACTGCAGACAAGTCTCAGGGCTCCCAGGGGAGGCACTGCAGGTGGTTTGAGCCTGAGTGCAGCTCTGATTGCTGCCACCTTTTCTGTGCTGCCCAAGGCTTGTGCTGGTTATTACCTATGTTCACTGCAGGAAAAGCCACTGTTTCTTCTGACCAAACATGGTCTCACAAGCTCTAAACTGCCCAGTGAGTCAGTTACTGAGGGTCTCCCTGACCATCCCATTGCTTTGTGATGAGCATCTTCTCTCTTCCAGCTCTTGATGTGAAACATTCATCTTGCTTCTCTGTCTTCAGTACACTAGGGATTTACACACATTTGGAAATACCCACTCCTTTCCTCCTTTCTTCTCTGCCATGTTGTCATTTGATACTGATCTTTGTGAAAACATTTCACTTGAACATCATGCATTTTTATATTAAGACTTTAGAAAATGTATACTAGCAGCCTCAGTTTCTCAATATCATGTAATTAACTTCGAAATGTTTACTTTTTAAAAATATAACTATGGAAAAACCCCTAAAAATTTAGATTTCATTCACAGCACTGATTTAGACTTTTCATGCACATAAAACAGTTCCTGTGGTTTAGCTCTCTGAAGCAGAGTGTGTTATATACTCTTGGTTGTTGCAGGGTAGGCAGTAAGATTATGGTAATCAATGATCATTCTTGATTGAAGGAGCATGCCAGTTCACATGCAAAATGCTAGTGTTCCATATATTCCTGGTGCCTATAATTTTTACCTGCCTTTCAGGCTAAATTGCACTGCACTGCTCAAGGAACATTTAGATCCTCAGAGTACAGCAGGATTTTCAAGGTCTACAACCATGTGCAGTGAAAGATGTGATAAATGCTGAAGTGGTTTCCTAAGAGAAATGAAGAAAACGAAAATGATACTGGTGCTGATGAAGGTGAGCAGCAAGCCTGAGATTTAAAGAGGGAAAATGACAGTATTATCAGTCAGGTGTCATGGCAACCAAGGAGCCTGGATTTTGGTGTCAACTTTCCATTCATATTGTCTCTTTACTTGGCATGACAAGGTACATTTTCCTTCAGAAAATTTAATCACCTCCACTGGAGGTCATTGAAATGTTTAAGCACCTGGCCTTGCTCAGGAGTTTGAGGAATTTAAAGGGTTCATGGATACCTGCCATATATATATATATATATAAATACCACATATTTGTATAGGGAAAAATAGTCAGACAACCCTCCAGACAAATCTGTGAAATCCAGGCAGAAAAACCACAGCTGTATAAGACACCCTGTTTATAATTGCAGCATCTTAGTTTATAGGAATTTTATGCTCAGTGTTATTCAGTGGCTGGCCTTAAAATTCTGTAAATCCAGGCCTTGTCTAGAGACAGCACAGGCCACTTTTTGCACAGTGAGCTGAACCAAGCATGATAGCAAGGCCAGAGGTCTACCATGAAAACTTATCTTTGAGTAATGCACTTGTTGCAGACACACATATATACTTATACATATGCTTATGTCTACGTTGCAGTCTGGAATGAGGAAAGTGCAGAAGTCTTCAGAAGAATGGATTTAGTCAGAAAAATCTTGTCTTTGAGGCACTGAAATGAGATTGTGATGTAAAATAAATCAGTGGCAGAATTAAAATGCAGAAATCCGAGATCTGGAATGCTTAATCCTTGACCTGTTGCTCAAATGATGCCAAGAGCAATCAGGTTACACAGGAATCCTCTTACTGGGGGTAATGCATTACTAAGTTATGAACACATAATGTATTCCTAAGTTATGAACTGCAGGGGATTTATTCAGACCTGATTTTCTTTCCTGTCTGAGAACAACAGCTGCAAGATATAAATGTAAGAAAATGGTTGACGCAGGTGAGGGTAGGACCCCTTCCTAGCACTGTTTCCTTCAAATTGTGAAGGCATGCAGGTTTTTTTATCAGATAAATATCAGTAACAGGCCACACTATGATAAAAATGTTCTTTGGCAATCTAGTGCTATATAAAACAGGGATGTGATGCTGTGCTTCTGCTTTTATGCAAAGCTTTTAAGCTTAACTGTATGGGCTAAACACAACCTTCACTCTTTCATTTCTGAACTGAAATTTAATCAGATTGGAAGGCCTCAGCATTTTATTCAGTTACTTGCTTGCTTTTAAAATCATATAGAGGGTGGGTTAACATTTGATGTATTGTTATTCAGAAAGTCACATCAGTGTTTAAAACCATAATGATGCTGGACACATTACTAGTCCAGTGGGAATCAACCAAATTTCTCCCCCTGACACTAGAATTCACTGAATATGACAGTCAGCAAGTATCAACCAGCACCTTGCTGGGCTCCTTGTTTTTCCAGCAAGGTGGAGGTCTGGGACAGGACTTTAGAGCTAATTGTATGTCACCATGAGTGGTGCCTTATGGAAGTGCCCCAAAAGCCAAGCTCTGATGAGTAAAGTTGTAACACAATTGGAGCAGTGGCTCTGCTAAGATTGCTGCAGTGTTGTTATCTGTGCCTGGGACTTGGAAATGCTCATCACAGCATCATCTTCTCTTTCCAAAGCCCCTCAGGCTTAGAGTTGTGGGATTCAAGCTCCAGTTCAAGCAGAGTGGTTTCACTGCTTTTGAATTTCAGTGTCAGGGACCTGTGTGTAACCTGTGCTCAGCTGGTGCTTGGTTTGGAAGTCACCCAGCATCACTGCATCTCTCCAGCACAGTGATTCAGGTCCTCTGAGTTTGGTTCTGGTTATGCCTAGATGTCCTTTATTGTGGAAAGCTATGCTTTGTGTTTAATCCTCCTAAACATGTATCTGCACAGTACAATCTGAGGCTTTAAAGATGGCTTGTGGTCAAAGGACATGAAGGCAAAAGCTGGAGGAGCTTGTTTATGCTGTGTGTGTGACAGAAAGGGCTGTGCTGGGAGTGGAGCTGTTTGGGAAGGAGAGAGGCATTACTGGCATGAGTGGCTGCAGACCTGACATGCCCTCAGGACTATTTTAATTAGTGCAGAGTGTCTCAGGACCTTGCATCTGTTGAAGTGCCACTTCTTCCTCCACAGCTGCACTTTGGAGAGGGGTGTGTTTAGGGAAGAGGAAATTGGGAGCTTTGTGGGTTGGTTTTCTTTCCATGAGGGAAATACACACCTACTATTTATCAGCATTTGGAAGTCTCCTTAGGGCTGCTACAGTGACACAAGCAGGCTTTAGGGAGATGAGCACACTTTGGCCCTTTTGGTCCCAGAGATTGTGTGAATCTGGCCCCTGGGTGTTATATCCTTCCAGAAAGAAGTTGTCCCTTAGTCTGCATTTGACTTTTTGTACTCATTTTTATTCCAAGTTCTTTTGTTCTAAGTTTATTGCTAAAAGTTATATGAAGGTCGATAAACACCTGTACACATTAAACATAATTACCTCAAAGTCAAAAGTAAGAAAAAACACTCTGCCTCCTATAAATGTGTTGTAAATTGTGCTAAAAGTTGGAATTAAATAGGGAGTATTGCACAACAAAGTGTCATGTAAATTTGCTGTTTCACACGCACATTTTCTCTCCAAAGTCTGAAGGCAAAGTACCTCTTCTCCCTGCCATCTCCTCGCTTCAAAACCCTCCCCAAACTGCAGTCTATTCAATGCCACAACACTTGCTAGAGAGATTAGTCGGGTCCATGCCTCAGTGAAACAAATTAAGAGCAGAGAAGACTTCTTGCAGGTATGAGAAATGTTGGGCTGAAAAATGTAACAGCAGACGTTATGGAAGTAATTCTGCATCTCCCATTATTTTGGCTGGTAGAAAGCTGGCAGATGCCAGAGATGGAAAATGATTTTCTAATGTGATTGCTCTGAACCATCCTGCAGTTCAGAGAGCTTCTTTATTTTATTATTTATTTTTCCAAACAGAGGCACTTTGCTACACTGGAAAATTAGAAGTATAGGAGAGTCTTTGCCCCGAGTTTGTCTGGAGTGGCTGCTTTCTCTTGTGACTGATATTAACTGCATTAGTGAGGGATGTTTATGCAGTTCTGGAAATTCAGCTGTATCTGTTGGTGAGGGAGATGGGGGATGAATACTTAATCCATCCCCCATCCAAGTTAAATATTTGACTGTACTATAGCCTTCACAGACTGGGGAACAGGGAATGAAGGAATGTGTCAGAAAGCCTCTGCATTTCTCACAGAGAGGTTAGCAGAAGGCATTTTAGTAGAAATTTGTGCCATCAACTGCATTTTTCCTTTGAGCTCTTCACAATCTCATACCAGAATGTAATACTGTACTGTTACTACTGCTGCTGGCACATGGTAATTTCTACTCATGGATGACAACCTTAACATGCCAGGTGCTGTACCAACACCGGCCATCCGTAGACAGGGTTGTAATTAAATATATTCCCACAGATCAGAAAACATAACCTGTAGGGTTTTAAACCAGGCCCTTCCACACTAAAAGTCTGACTCAGCACAAGAGCTAACTGGTCTAAAAGGAGCTGAAATCAGGTGATGCAGAGCGAGTTGTGCAGCTGAAGGAATGGCAGCTAAGCTGCAGCTGCATCCATCCCCCACAGAGATGTGCCCAACTCCATCACACTGGGGGAAATAGAATCACGTCAGCTTGAAGATAAGGAGGTTGGTGTGCCTATTGCTATCTCTATCCAGCTTCAGTTTCCATTTCGACTTCAGTCTTGCTGTCTGCATTATCTCCCTTGTGACTAGAAATTCACCTGCAGAATTGTTCTTACGCTTGTTCTCCATCACCTTTTCATTTTCCTTCTATTACTGCAGTCCTCCTTCCTTCATCCCACCCTGATGCATCCCATGATTGCTGTTGAAGGAAGACAAATTGATGTGATATTGCATAGATGGGCTCTGAGAACTACTGCCAACACAGTGTGTGTTTTCCCTGCTCAGGACAGTCCTCTCCCTTTCCTCTTCCTGCACTGGGGAGGTTGCAGCAAACAGAAAATGTTGTTTTGAGCTGTAGTGGTTTGAAAACACTTGGCATGTCCAGCCAGCAGTGACTGCAGGAGTGTGGTATGGTTTGCCATGTGAACGCCAGTGAAATCCTGCTGAAATCCCGGAGGTTTCTGTCCTAGAGATGACCTCAAATAGTGATATCCCAGCTCCTGGGGCTGGGTAGCACTGGAGCCTCTCCCCTGCTCTGACAGCATGTTTGCTGTGCTGGCGTCCCTGTAGGAAAGGTGTGGGGATTTTGCTGCTGTCATTATAATCAGGGCTTGATGGGCACTGACTGTCACTAGTGCTACAAAGGCTGGTGTTTTAGCTCTCAGTCTATCTGTAATCAGGTTGGATGGAGACAGTTTCTGCTGCCTCTGCAGTCTGACGTCCTCTTTCAGGATAGGATGAGGATGAGTCAGCCTCTTTCTCTGCTGAATTTCTAAGTCTGTAAACTAGCTTGAAAAGGGTTCCCAAATTCAGAGTTCATATAAGCTGAGCAGCATCCCCCTTTGGGAAGAATCTCACTAAAGTACAGGCTGCTAATTTCCATGGAAGTGTCTGTGAACAAAATCTCCCCCAAGGTCCCTGCTTCTTTGTCAGCAAGCATCAGAAGCATGTAGTCAAGCCTTGTATTACTGAGATTTCATTACTTATACTAAATACTCTCCAGAGCATTTATTAATGTACTGTAAAGCAAAAGGAAAAATTAAAAATAAACTATGCTTGTCAAAGAAATAAAGTGCCTCTTACACTGCATGATCCTAGCTTTTTTTCTTGATAATTGCCCGTGTTCATTTGCCATTAATTCAGTGCATGAAAGAATTGTAGTAAGGTCTTCAAGGTGTTAGAACAGTTTAATGATGCTTTTCTTTAAAGAAAAAAGAACAGCACCTTCATTTACTGTAAATGGAGAGCCAAGGACAGAAGCCCTCAAGCCTTTTACATCAGGATTTCAATAGCATAGGTGATTTCAAGAAGAGACTATAAATGCTCTGTCCACTGCACACTCATCCACCTATTTGAATTAGAAGCAGTCCTCAAAAAGTTTAGTGACCTCTCTCCAGGTCAACAGATGCTTTCTCTGCTTGGTTAAGCTTTTTTTTGCTTCTGAAATGGAAGCTTCCAAAATTGTAACTTGTAGCCCAATTTTCAGGTTCCTTCTTGGTAAAAAAAGCTCTCTTTCTGTCAAGAAAGAAACCAGAAGAAAATAAGGATAAGTTCAAACCTAACAGCTGGAGACTGTATTCAGAGATGGCTGTCTGCTTCCCTAACATAATGTCTTTAGATTTGAGCCTGTACAGAAACAAGAAATGCATTTTAAATTTAATCAAGCTATTATTGTCTCAAACTGTGGAACAGAGCTGCACTTGCTTATCTTTACCTCAGTATCTCTATCTGATAGGAATGTAGGAAGAATTGCCTCCAATCTCATTAATGCACTAAGGTCCATTCAGGTGTATTGTTTTCCCAAAGGAGAATTGGGGTAATTAAAAAAAAAGAAAAAAGGAAAGAGTTATTATGGGAATGCTGCCAATACATGCAGATAGAATTCAAAGAAAAAGCATCATTCTTACATAGTAGCTGTTGGGTATTTTTGCTTTGGTTCAAACCAGACTTGCTTCGCTGCTCAGTACTCCAGGGAAAGACGCATTTGCAACTAACGATGTTTGCAAGTAGAAGAATAATTAGGAAGAACAACAGCATGTATGTCAGAACTAGTATTACATTTTGAGCTTTTTCTCTGTGGTTTTGGGTTCTTTTGTCCTGACCTAATGGGATGTGTTTCTCAGATGTAAATGATATGAAACAGAGGTTGTTTGTGGAGCAATTGCTTTCCAGAAGATGTTTGCATGCTAAAATTCTACTCCACTGGCTGACTTTAAACCATTAAGGAAAATAATAACTTACCCTATTAATAAAGATAAGCCTGAATGAAAATCTGTGATTCAAATACACTGTAAACTCTAATTTTTTTTTTTTTTGGCCAGCTTAACTTGTGTTAAAGTGAAAATGGTGTTTTATCCTGATTTTACATGGCTATCACTGGATGAACTTGGAGAAATCCTCATCCCTAATTTCTACCTGCACAAGATCATCCTCCATTTTTTGAACCCTTTTCAGTACTTTAAAATCACATTTTCAAGAACAATGTTACCTGTATTTCTTACAGAACAATTTTCATCAGTAGTCATGAAAGTACTTAAATAACAATGGAAAAATTATGTGGGAAAACTGATGTGAAGAAGACATCCCAGGTGCTGCCAAGGCCAGAGACAGAAAATGTGCACATGGCCACAACTGGAGACGGCCTTGGTCCAGTAAACTGCCCCGTTGAGCTACAGCTTGATGTCTTTCTGACCAAGTTATCCCCACGGAGACCTCTTCAGCCTCCTTCCAAGGAGTAGGGCTGTTATTCCCAGTGGTCTGATATCCCTGAATTGACAGACAAAACAATGGACAAACCTCTCGTGGACAAGGGAAATTTGTCACAAGGCTTCTCACTCTTGCCTTGTCTGACTGACAGAAGAAGAATGCTTTCATGTTTTGGTTCTCAGGGGTCTGGGAGCGAGGGCTGAAGATTCCTGTTGGCTGAAGATTCCTGTTTTGACATCTAACCATGACGCTGTTGAGTCAGCGATGGAATGAAAGACTCCAGTCTTCAGAAGGTGACTCAGAAGACAATTTAATGAAAGTAGCCAGTCTTTCATAATGTGACTCGCTAAGGTGAGCCTTGATTGGTCTCAAAGTAAAAACCTCTCACACTATTGGTGAACTATGAACAGCACACTGTGGAGAACCATACCTATAAACAACAGTTACAGAAAGACAGATAATAATTGCTTTAATTTCTTTCTCTGAGCTTTCTCACAGCTTCCCAGGAAAATACTGGGACAGCTATGTCTCTCTTTATTCAAAGGATAAGTGATTACCACATAACCACCCTTCCCCATGCCTCAGCTTCCCTCTTTATTTTCCTCCTTCAGCACTTTGCCTTTTGGAGGCTGCTTTAACATAATTTGTTCTAGCAGAAACCTGCCCCATGTTTTTTACACAGTACCTCACATGGTGAGATCCTGAGGCAACTGCAGCTGATAAAAATAATAAAAGCCTTTGAGAAAGGGTAGCAAATTTGTTTCCATGCTACCAAGATGATTCTTGTTAAACCCTGAAATCTTTTTACCTATGGGTATGAATGAGATTTGGGATTTCTAGTCACGGTTTTCCTGGGAGGAATATGGGTAATAGCTATTGTAAAATACTGGCACCTCAACAACACAGCAAGCTCAGTCCATTTCCAGCCTTCTGTATTTTAAAATAATTAGAGTTTGAGAGTTAAAAAGAGACTTTTATTTTTCTTCACAGAATTTCTTATGCATTCATTCTGTGATCTGACACTCCAGATGGGAACGGAGAGAGTAGAGGGTTGGACAATCATGCTTGTGTATTTAAGAAAAAGTAATAGAATGTTAAAATGTTTTCTTTTCTGGTAATTCAAATGAATTCATTTTATTTTGTTTTTCTAATTATGTCTGCTAGTTCAGCTGCAGAAAGTGGTCGGCACTGGGTTACAGTACAGGCAAAATAAACTTTCCTGCAGTGTGTATCCAAATATGATACTTCTGCTCCAAAGAGGAATATTGTTCTAAACCAAGGGAGGAAATATGAATAATTAGACCTGATTAAGAAGAAACAGAATTTTCCTTGTCTTGATTTGAATCTGGGACCCAATTAAAACCATATTAATTTTGGGAAGAGTTAAAAAGTTCCCACTGCCACATACCTGGGTGCCACTGGAATGAGGTAATTTGGTTTCCAGGGAATTGGCTTTTTTCTCTGTTTTATGGATGCAAAACTGACCCCAGTTCACACAGGGGATGTTGGGAAGGAAGAAAGCATGCACATGCTATGGTTCAACTCTTCACCTTACGTGATTGATGGCCCCAGCTTGCTCACCTGTCTCCACTTCAGAAAGGAAAGATTCTTTTTTTGCTCCATTTGCAAAATTTTCCACAATTGTTTTTTGTTCAGGAAACAATCCTAAAATCCCTCAGCTTCTGGGGTAGGTGCAAGACAGGCAGTGCAGTCTGTAGGCTGCTCCTGGTGGTTTGTGTCCCACTTCAGAAGTAAATTGTTACTGACACAAGTTTCATACAACACTCACACCTTTTCTACCTCATTTAGCCTGGATGTGAGCTCATAGATGGAAACACCTGAACAGTTGCCACCTCTGGCTCCCAGACCAGCTGGGGTGAGATGTCTCAAGGGGCAGAGCGTTTCCAGTCCACTGCGTTGCACACAGGGATCTGGCTTTCCACACGGCCAGTGTCCCTCTTGCTGGGAAGCATCTGAGCATGGTGGTTTCACCTGGGGCTGGTGCTGCTGGGGAAGCTCTGAAGGGCAGGAGGGAAGCTCTGCCACTTGTTGCACATGGAACGCTGTGAGGAGGACACAGTGACTATTTCCTACCCGAGGCTTGGGGCAGAGCAGCTCTGAAGCTGCCTGGCTGATGTCCCACAGCCCCCTGGCAGCACTGAAATCTGTGTCCCATGGGTGACAGCGCTGCAAAACCCAGGAACAAGCATGGAAAGGACTGAGTCTCACCGTGGGAAGTGAATTCCTACAGTGGGACTGCCATTTGCTCTAGACAAGGAAAGGCTTTGCTTGTCAAATTTACCCTAATCTCACGTTACCACAGCCTGTATAAAATCTTGCTTCACATGAGTCTTTCTGGAAGAGCTTTATGATTTGCAAAGTTAATTTCTGGTTGGTAATTTAATAGTCTCACATAACTGCAAGCATATTCTTAATTTTCCTGCCTTAGAGTGAGCTTATGACTTTCACTACCTAAAGCAGAGCCAAAATTGTATGTCTTATGATTTTCTGGAGTTGGATGCTGCTGAGATACATATTTCCAAACTGATCTAGATCACATTTTTTCTTTTCAGACCAAGCAATTTCTCCCCACGTCCTTGCAAGCAGCCAGCAATAGAAAACCCAACACAAAAAAAAGTCTGAAACAAATGACACCCATTTGCATTATGCCAATAAATCAGGCAGGCTGAAGCCATTTGTCAAAAAGATATTTGCTTGAATTCAATTCACTTTGTGTGCAGGGCATGGTTGGGAGTTTAGTACTTGCTAAATGATTAATCAGCCCATGATTTTTTGAAAATACAATGCAAAAACAACAAGCACAAAATGAGGCTTTTAGCTAATGTGGCTTGAGTGTTTGAAGAACATTTAATTATGTCATCCTTTGATCAACACATGCAGCCTTTAAATATAGACAGAGAAAAAGAGTTTCAGTGGGGTGGTTAATGAACTACTGATACACATTATTAAAAGAGGAAAACCCATACAATTTTCTGGCTTATTCTTCTCAGAATGGAAAGCATTGTAATTTCTTTGTCTCTTAAATCCCTTGATGGTTCCAAGTAATTCTTATGGGCTTGGAAAGCCATAAGAAAACCAAAAGTCAGCGCAGTTTTGGCCTCTGACAGAGCCACTAACACCTACCATCCTGCTGAGTGGCAAAAGCAGCCTCTGGGAGACCTGGCAGAGAGCATTTGGCATAACCATATCTTCCTCCTGGGAAGCTTAGGGTGTTTGATGCCCCCCTGGGTTATCTTTGTGTAAAGGTACAGTTTCCACAGAGCAAACTGGATCACTGGGAAGCTCAATGTTATTTCCAGTTTCAAATTACAGCTCCCAAGAGAGACCCTCCTCAAAACAGCAGTTATTCTTTAAGGAAACAGCAGGGAATCCATCTTTATAGCACCCATGGAGAACCCACCTGCACCCATCCCTCTAGGTAAACAGCAACATCTCCTGGTGCCGGCTAATAGCAATTTGAGACACAATTATGAGTAAGGTGATACTTGTGTTTATACTTTTTATCAGATTTGAAGTAGATCTGTACGTTCTCCCAGGCATGTGGAGCTAGGGGATGAGTGCCTGTAGGATTTGTTACCCCCACGAATGACTCAGTCAGTGAGGTGCTTGTTAAACACATGGGCCTTGTCAGTATCCCAATAATTCTGCATCCCAGTAGTCTTGCTTCTTACAGGGTCTCTTTGCTTACCCTATGTGTCACAGTCAGTACTCTGACAGAATTGAAAACAGGAAGATTGCAGCACTTTAAATTCAGTCCATAAGTATTTGGAGACTGGAGGCTGACAATGTTACAGGAAAGATTCATGGTTTTCTAGAAAGTGCTCACCTGAGAAATGAAAATGATTGTATCTCACCTTGTCATCAGTTGGAACAGAATGCCTCTGCTGTTATGCTCAGATGTCATGTCTAAGACTTACAACATGAAGTCTGATTATACTTTCAGCTTTTTGTTTGTTTGTTTATTTTTTCTTTGTTTTATTTCTAGAGACTTTTCAATCTGAGCCTGCTTTGTAGGGTTACAAGCAAAATTTAGATTATTACTCTTTATGGACAGTTTCCAGGTGGTGTTGAATATGGCACAAGATCTTTCACTATTTAAGAACACAGAACAGGGAGGTTCCCATGGGAACCTGGGTGGCATCTGAAACAGCCTCATATTTCAATATTTGCCGTTTTTATGGTATTAAGTTCACAGAGAACATTATAAACAATTGCTGCAGCCAGAGTCAATTCAGAACTTAGATGAAAAAATTCCATGTCCATTTTATAGGAAGATAAAGTGAGTTTGAAAGAGGTTAAATAATCTGCCCAGAGCTTGAGAATAAATCAAGGGCAGAACCCGAGAGGAGGCCCTGGGGTGCTGACACCTATTCTCAAAAGACAAACATGCATTAAAAATAAGGAGCAGTAAATCAGGCAGTGCTTCCTAGTTCTCTTGATTAAGGAAACGATTTGTTCAAGCCATCTTCTAGGAATTTATGGCTGATTCCTGCTTCCCCTAATGTGCATGGAAAAGTGAGTTCCACTCTTAGTAGCAATTAAATTGCATGAAACATCAAAGTGTAAAAAGTCAGGGAGAATGCTTGATTTGATAAAAATCTCATGACTTCTTGGCATAATTAAGAATGTCATGAGGAGTATTCACTTGTGTATTGATTTTATTTTTTTAATTTTCAGAAGTATATTTTCATAAGCCCTTTGAGCTGCTCAGCATGCTGCGATTTTTGTTAATTTCCTCTTTACCAGGTTTATCAGCCTTAATTATAGCTGAAAGCGATCTTTGTCTCAAGAAGATGAAAACTCTTTGTGAAAATGCACTGATGCAGTTTGTTTCCAAACCCAGATATATTTCCTAATTAGTTCCTTGTTGTAATAGGTTGCATAATTAATGAAAACACAGGGAAATATTCAAAGTAGTAATTTTCTTTGAACAAATGTATATAAAAGGGAGAAAACTAAACTATTACTTTAATTAACCTGCTTTGAAAGGCACTGTCAATATCAAGCTGAGTGCTAGCCCTCTCGGGCTGTGTGGTATTTTATATCTCACCTGGCTGTTAATCTGTTTAGCCTAAAGACCTGACACCTCCCTCTGCTTTCATGAAGCTAAGCAGGGTCAGGCTTAATTAACACTGTACTTGGGTGGGAAATCTTCATGGGAAATCCCACATTTCTGTTTGTTCTGGTACTTCTGTGATGCCTGTTTCATGACTGGCTGTAGTGACGTGGCCCTGTGCCAACAGCGATCCCCAGGCTCCAGCGATGCCTTTCCACTCTTCCCCTGCAGCTGTCCTGGTGCCCCCGGCTCAGCAAACTGGCAGTGGAAAAATGAAGAAATAAATACATCACCTTGGTGTGTCTGTGCCCTCATGGGGGTGACTTTGCAGGGACAGGGCTGGTCTCTTGCCATGTCACCCATGGGACCACCTCTGCTGATCCTGGGCCACCGTCCAGGTGGGAGATGGCATCTGCTGTTTGTCCCCTGAGACTGATTGATGTTCTGTGGGACAGAACAGGGGTGTGTGCTGGTGGAATGACTGATCTTTTCTTGCTCAAGCTTCAACTCAGTTCCAAGGTCTCCCCTTGTCTGGAGTTTTTCCTGGATGACGTTGTTCCATTTCTCTCCATTTTTACAGATCTGCTGAGGCAATATTCCTGTACTTCAAGATTTGCTGCTGTCCATGGAACACATGTTGTTTTAGGATTGAGACTAGGGTTAAAGCAAGCTTGGGCTTTCAACCCTTTTGTCTGCCAGGGATGTACTTGAACTGAAGACCCCCCTCCCCATTTCTAAGTTAGTCCCTTTTCCAGCATGTGCTCTAAAAACATCAGCCTGCTTCTCAGGGTTCCTTCAAGGCACTGATGTTTCTTCTTGCAAAATGTCACAAGACTGATAAAAACAGTGTCCAGCGAAAGCAGCTGAGTGACTTTAAGAGCTAAAACACAGCAGGTGGAGAATTCTTCCTCCCTTTTGCAGCAAGGACAAACTTCTCACTACCCAAGGGTGGAGCTGGGCTGGTCCTTGAGAGAGGGGTGCTCTTGCCCCAGGCTGAGGGAGATCCTGAAGCTTCCTTGAGATCCAGCAAGGTTAAATCTCTCTCACTCCATGGTGTGCAAACATGGTGTGCAAAGTATCATGAGCTTTTCTTGAACATGGTATAGGGAATCTCGGGGGAAAAAAAGAACATCTGTGACTCCCTGCTCTTGATTCTTCGACCTCCAAAGGTCAGAGTTGACATTTGATTTAATGCCATGCCTTTGTACTGCCTCTATTACATTTATATCTCTGAGGCACCATTCATGGGACAGCAGCTACACGCATTAACCGAGGTCTGTGAGTGACAGATAAATCTGTTCTGCTTTCAGGTAATGTAGCACCCCCCTGGTTTTGCACAAATGAGAAAAGGGAAAGGAAAAGCACTACATATTTTGTCCTGGCCTGTTGTATAAGGCAGGTCTGCTCTCTGCCACACAAACATAAAGGATATTTGAAACAAAATATAAGGGAAAATCTAGCCAGCATCCTCCTTCCTTCCACCACTAAAAAAGACTTTTCTCTTCCCCAAAAACCAGGGCACAGTTCTTGACTGATGACTAAATAAAGGAAGACTTGATAAGAAGTGAGTTAAAGGTAGTCAACTTACTTGGAAGATTTTGTATTGTAAGAATTTATGAACAGTGGAAGGGAAATGAATGCATGGCTGCACTTAGATTCTGAATTCCCCATTGCTATACTGACATTAAATTTTCAGGATGCTTTTGCGTACATAAAACACAACAGCTATCCTATGGGAGGTATAATTACAATTAAAAAAAAGGAAAGAAAATAAGCTGTGAGCATACAATCAACTCTTGAGGGAGGGAGCCAATATCTCAGGCAAATTGCAGAATCAAATCTGCCTGAAATCTTTTAAGTCACAGCTCAGCAAGCTGTGTTAGAGAGGAAAGGCCAGAGCAGAAGTTTCTAAAACTAAATGCTAGGAAGAAAAAGTAGTAGCAGAAGTGGGTATAAATATCCCGAAAGAGCAGAGAGTGATCTAGTATTCACCCTCTACTTTGAAAGGGGCCAAAGACTGGAAGCCCAAGCTCCCCCTAGCAGGTGCAGCCAGATTTAAAATGAGCAGGAGGAGATGGTTCTTCACAGAATTTGTAGTAGACCTGTAAAATTTATATCCTGGGGATAGTCTGGGTGCAGACATACACAGGTTCAAAGGAAGACTAGAGAAATACTTGGAAAAGGGAAATCTTTGGACTTATTAAACAGACAGGCCACAGGAAGCTTAGAGAAAGCATCATATATAATTGTGCAGTTTTACTTTTCCCTAAGGAAACTATTGAAACTTGTGTGTTCAATAGTGTCAGATAGAGTGGCTGTTCCTGTGTTTTTTTGCTAAAGTTGATTGACCTTCAGCAGGATAAGAATCTGGAATTTGTGTTCATTGCCATTTTAGAGAAAAGAGCAAACACCTTTTCAAATATCAGCCCTTCCCATCATCCCAATGTTCCCAGTGTTAATAACATGGCACATGCTATCTCCATTTGTGGAACTTCTGAAACTGATAGAATCAGAAAAAAAAAAAATTTTTATCTTTCCCTTTTTTTTTTCCCCCCCTCTTTTGGTAAAATTGTTAACTCCTCTGAAAGGTCACCACTTAGATATGATAGCACAGCACACAGTAGATAATGTGCTTTTCCTAGGTGGTAGGACTGAAACAAAGCAGAAGAAGAGCTGCAGGCAAGACAGGAGACAGGGATAATAGCTCTCAGTTTTCCATCCCCACATGGGATTAGGGACATACACCTTGAATGACCATCTGAAATCCCCAAATTAGGAGTCTGGCAGTGTTTGGATCTCGTTTTTGTGTCCTTCACAATCCTAAACAGACTTAAACACAGACATAGAAAAAATTACTCAACCCACTTGGCAGCAACCCAAATTCATCAGGAAGAACTAGACAGCACACATTAAAGCCCCAGTAAAGGCTACTCCGCTGTCTGAGCAGCATTCACTTGCTTTGAGATTGTCTGATTTATGTCTCTGTTCCTGAGAAGGGATCATCCTCTCTGTGCTGTGCTCCCTGCCCTCTAGCCAGTCCTGCAGAGGCAGGACAAGACAGCAGGATGGCTGCATCCTGACCCCTGGAAATCCAGAGAAAAGGATGGGTGGCCTTTGGCCACTAGGTCCCTGAGCAGCAGAGAGTACTGGGTGGCTCTGCAGAAACCAACTTTTGTCCATCCAACTTTGTTTTGAGTCCCTTCCTCCCAAAGTCCACGTGTAGCCCCTCGGGGCCCTGGACAGCCATCCTGTGTCAGTGGAAAAGTGAAGTGCCTGGTGAACAGCTGCATCCTCAGGGGAAGGGCTTCTATGAAGCCAGGATCCAGGCATGTCACACTGCCTGGCAGCAGAGGGGATATCCACTGGACCTGTCCCTCCCCTCTGGCTTGCTTTCCTCACCTTGAGTTGCACTCAACACTTCTCAGCAGAGACCATGGCTGTGTTTGTAGACTGTCTGACCCAACAGGGGCCTCCTCTTGATGCATTCTTGCAAAACAAGAAAACAATAGGGGTGGCTTTTTTCTGGTATTTAATTAGATGGTGTCTTCCAATGCTTATTGCAACCTCCAGCTGTGTAGAGTGTAGGGCCAGGAGAGATGATTAGATTATCTGGTTTAACCACCCATAAAACACAGGATGCAGAATTTCATTCTCCATCACAGCACAAATAATAAATAGAATAGTACAAGACAAACTCTAATATCCAAATTTTAATATCAACTACAATATGCATGTAGAGGGAGACATTAAACAAACCCCTGTGTCTACCAATCTACAACCCCCCTGGCAGTACTTACATATTTCTTATTGCTCACTGGTTTATTTACTGCCAAGGAGCAAAGTTAATGCTGAGCTCTGAAGCATTTCTAATGTGAACCAATTTTGTCCTGCAGCTTCAAAATGAGCTCCACCCTTCATCCACCTCTGCTCCCCCTTCTTTCTACTTTCCCTTATTTAATTTAAAAAAAAAAAGTGAAAATAGGCCCCTTCTAGGAAGCAAAATTTAGATTAATTTCCTATAAGTGCTGTTTCATGCCCAGGATAGTAGCTTGATGCCAGTCCAGTGAATCACAGGTTTGATTACTCTGATAGGGTAGGAAAGTGTCTTACTTAAGAGACAGCAATGAAAAAATATGTTAGCAGGATTGGGTTACTTTTTTTTCCAGGAGGAAGGAGAAAGACAGAGCTTTATAGGGAAATTCTATTAAAGTCATCAACTTTCCTTTGCTTAAGGTCAAAAATTGTACGATACCCCTGGAATAATACAATTTTAGAAAATTTCTGTGCTGCCTTTTTGTTTTTCATTTTTTTTCTTCTCTTTTTTCCCTTGTTATGTTTATGCCTGGGGGCTTTTTATTTGATCACTGTTCTATTAATGCCGTGAATCAATGAATGAGCAAACTATCTACTTGTTGTAAAACAACAAGTAAAAAGGTGGGGAGCGGGAGAAAATAGATGATGTGGACAAACCACATGCTGTGGGAAACCACACTGACTCATCTGTGAGCCCTGGAGAGAGCTTGGCCAGGGACATGTGCTGAAATTACTGGGAATAGAGTAAGGCACGTGGGGAGATGGCATGTGGAGCTGTCCAATCAAAATCAAATTTGTCCCTCCCTTTTCCCAACATATTTTATTTCTTCAGTGTGTCATTTGCTGCCTGCAGATGACATATGCAAAGTGCTTTACCCTAAGGTTGGGATTTGGTTTTGCCAATCAGGACTGAAGGAACCTGGGTGTGATCAGGGCCTGAAAGCAGCCCACCATGGGCACTGCGAGGTATCTGAGCTCGTTAGCTGTAGGACTAATGAGCCAGAGAGAATAAATTCAAACGCAAAAGAATTAAGTTAGTCATTACACTTACTACAGTGAGTTTAAAAATTTGTCCCTAGTCTGTCATTCACAGCAGCCCCCTAATTCTTGCATTCACATTGCTTTTCAGCAATGTCTCCTTCTGTATCTCAGGGAAACTCATTTCACATCCATTTCTCAGCTTTTCAATCTGTAAAATGGGAGGCAATGCTTATCTTGTTGCAGATAAAATTTATAATTAGCACCTTAAAAGCCCTGTGGAGGGTCTATGTGTGATTTATTTTCAATAAAGAGTAATATAAAATGAGTTAGAGCTTGCTCTTCCATTTTAAGCAATTTCATATGGAATTGTAGCATTCCACACCAGTAGAACTAGACACTTCACATTCTACATGTGTGGATTTATATTTGCTTAAAAAAATGAAGGTTTTTTTTTTTTTTTAAACAATGGCAAATCTTAGGGGATTAAGCAGGATTAGGCTTCCCTTTTACTAGGTGTTATACAAGCATATGACAGCAACCTCTTTTTGCTGGAGTTTACAATTTTGAACTTTGATCCCAGCAATTTTAGAAGTGCAGAGATAAGCATTAGTTTAAATACTTTCAATGCCATCATATTCAGGGAAACAACCATGGACTTAGCTTCCCAGTGGTTATATAATCACAGGCTAATTTTTGCTGCTACAAAAAACAGTTTCAGAGTCTCCTTCAGGGTATGAGGGTAGAAAGACTTCAAAATCTTGCCCATAATGTGAAATTTGGAGTGAAAAACAAAGTTCCAGCTGACCTGTGCTGATGGATCTGATGACAGGAAACCTTTTGACTTCTGTGTTTGGATGGTCAAGTCCCTATTTGCATGACCTTGAGGCCAGTTTGCATGTACTAAGTCCCTCAATTTGTTTCAGGATGCTTCACCTCTTGCTTAATTATAGAGAGAGCTGAAAAGTCACAGTTTCCCCCTTTGTTGTGAAGGGGAGCAGGAGAAAAAGAATTTCCCCAAACTGAGAGCTGAATTTGCTGCAAGTGAATTTAATGCTTTGAGTAGTTCAGTGGTAGGTGGCAAGGAACAGAGGAAAAGAAAGGGAAGAAATCGGTTCATATAATTTTTAAGCTCTTTGGCTCTAAAACAAACACTTGCAGAGCCTGAATGAGGGGAAAAACCCACATAACTTGTTAATACAGAAAAAAACCCCAACATTTCTTTCCAGTCACGTGCATACAATGTATTTCCACTACAGCTTCAGGATTAGCATCGATTACAAAGTGGCCAAGGCAGGACAAGCAAGTCATTTAGGACTGTACCCTCAGGGGTACCACTCAGACCTGTGTGATTCGACTTCTGACCTTTGCCTTTTCCCTCAGTATTCTCTTTAAAGCTGGTGTGTTTTTTTTTTTTTTTTTTTTTAATATTGAATCCAACAACACTGGAGTGTAACACAGAGGAACCACTGGCTCTGCACCCTTGGGTGCTGTGGGCTGCCTCCACAGCTCTGGGTGTTTGTGACTGGCCTCTGGGATCCTGGATGCTGACACCAGCTTGCTTAACTGAAAAGAGGAACTTTTCTAGGCTGGAGTGCACTGAGTCCTGCTCTTCCATGGGGACAGATTATCCACTTTTTCTGGGAATAAAATGAATGCAAGATGCTACTTTTATGGGTATAATGCTCTCACTTTTCATGGGAGAAAAGGACAAAAGTGATTAAAAAAAGGACAAAAACTATAAAAGTTTAATTTGGGGTAGAAAAGAGAAAGAAACCCTTTTAGCTACAGGAGGTTACATTGTACTGGTTTGGAGATTATCTCCATCAACTGTCAGGGAGAGTTTCTGGGTTTGGATATTAGTGGAAAGAGAAGGTTATCTGTCAGGTCTTAAATTCCTAACACACTCCCTTGCCTGTCCCCTATGCTCTTTCCCCAGCTGCACACTGCAAGATGCTCTTCTCCCACCTCTGTCTCACAGTGCTAATCCCTGGCAGCCTTCAACACCCTTAGCTCAATGCAATCTCAACCTTTGGAAACGGCATTCTTAGAAAGAACAGACGGGAAACTTGGGGACAACAGTCTTCCAGAGTCCCTGTCAAGGTCTGTGCAAAGTCCTTGTGGCTCCTTCTTTAAATAGATGCTGGCAAATTACAGCAGTGTCATTTGGTCTTCTGCTTAACAAGCTGCGTTCACCGTTTCTTACTGTCAGCTCTATTTTCCCGGGGTTTGTCACTTGTCAGATATCTGACAAAAGGAGCAGATGAAATCTCAGCCCTCAGGGGAGACGTTGCTCCCTCACTTCCCTTGAGATCCTTTCCCCCACTCAATTCTCTTTTTGGCCACTCTTTATTTATAAATCAAATTGAACTGAAATTGGGTTTGAGGAATTGGCCTTTTTCTTTGCTCCGTTTATGAATAAAGCAGAGTACGGGTCTTTCGGTTTTAGATTCTTGTAATTTTTTTCCCGTCACATTAAAAATGGCTCCAAACTGTATTTAAAAGAAAAGGATCACTGATAAATCAGTGCTGGATAAGCAGCAGTAGTTATTGTTCTACTGACAAATGGTGATACACCAGCATGCTGGCAAACACATGGTTAAAACACATCAGCTTGCTTGAGCATCATTATTATTTCATAAGATGTTCTGGTTATTGAGACTGAGGTAATTAATAGGCCAAGCAAAGCCTGCAGAGTCAAGCCTGATGGATGGAACATGCAGGATACTTCTGAAAGCTTCTTCAGCCCCTAAATCCCTCTCAGGATTAGGGCAATTCCAAGCAGTAACTTTCCAATCTAGAATTTCTATAAATACTGGTTAATAAGATCTTCTGTGCCCCTGGAGGAGAGATTTTGAATCTTTAAATAAATTAAAAGAAGGATATTTAATATCTCAAACTATTCTTAAGCATCAAAATTTGTAAGTGCCAGAAAATTAAGCATTATTAATTTAGATGAATTTGGACTGCTTTAGCGCATATTCACAGTTTGATTCAAAACTGTAGAATCTACATTATTTTCTTTGGAATCTGATCCTGTTTTCTGAGATTAGAGCAAAATATATTCTTGTAAATACAGAGACAGCAAGGACTGAAGACATAGGTTATGACACAATAGTGAGAGAGTTAGAGTTAACTGGGATATGGCCTGAAGTACAGTCACTATTTTGACATAAGTCTTTGAAAGATGGAAAATATGGAGGCAAGGTTAGCATTCCTGTGGAGAATGAGCACATAGGAAATGGAAATCATTACATCTGTGGCGGTAGCAAGAATTCAGAACTCAATATGATTGAGCTTTGGGACATCTGGCACCCTCTCTCTTGGAGAAAAGAGGTTTTGGCACAGGAAATGCACTCATGGACTTGCAAAGGAGGAGAGGGTTCCAGTGCCAAGCAGGCAGCTACTGACACACGTGGTGCCCAAAAGAGGGTGGGCAGGGAGAGGGAAGAGAGCAGGAAGCAGGGAGTAACTCTGACCTTGAAGATATGGAAAGCATTAGGGCAAATGTGAAGGAAAGAATAATTAAAAGATGTGACGATAAATGTGAAAATATTACAAAAAGGTAACAGGTTTGCTGGAGGTGAATGTTGCAGAGTAGTGAGATCTATCTGTCCAGCCTGCTTTGGTTCCAAACCAGAGAAATTCAGTGGAACTAATCTACCTAAATTGCAGGAAAATGGTGGGTTCAAGGCTGTGTGGGACATGAGAAGGTAAGCCAGAGAGGATGAATAGGTGAATAACAGGTGGATAAAGTAACTGATGAGGCAAATCACACTGGAAGAGGAGCTAATTGAGTTGGACTGAAGTTTTTTAAAGGATCATTCTGAGGACTGAACACATTTGATATTTTCCATAATGACCTTGGCATGAAGAGTGGGTCTTTGCTGGTGAAACACAGCTGAAAAGCTTTGCCAGTGTGGAGGAAGCCTGAATTGGTAATTTGGAACAATCAGACTAGAATAATATAATGGGATGAAATGTAATTGCCCAGATTGCCAGGTCATTTGTACAGGGACTAATGAAAGGTATTTCTTTGGATGGACCCATTGGGGAGGACACCAGCTGGAAATGAGAGGAAAGAGCAAGGCCTGGCTGTCTTAATTGCAGGACCTCTACAAGCCAGCAGTGAGATGTGGCTATAAAAATGCAAATACAACCCTATCAGGCAAGATTTTCCCAAAACCTCTTGCAAATTATTTTTTGAGACAATTAGCAAACAACCCAATGAGGACCTTTATCTAGAGCATCCCAGGTGCTAAGGAGGAGAGAAGAACTCAAACAGATGAGTCTGCACAGGTGACCACAGGAACACAACCCATTTCACAAGAGGAAAAGGGAGATTGTTGTGGTCTTAGCCTCAGAAAGTGAAAGATGTAAGATGTGACTCACTGTAGTTGTGATCTAAAAATATCTCACATGAGCACTCCAAGTAATGTTCTATAAAATAAAATCACTGCAGTGAAAAGAATTGTCATATAACAGACATTGTCCAAATCAAGTGAACGATGAGGTCTGTGTGTGTTAGACTAACACATAGCCAGTGCCCAGAACTGAACTGTGAGGAAAATGCTAATGAACATGGGAAGTACTTGCTGTCTTTCCTTCAGGTAGCTCAATCGCAGTGAGAATAACCCCTTGGTTGTTTCTGTTAAAAATGCAGCAGAATAAAGTAGCTGTGTGTACAGTTTGAGATCTGCGGGGGAGATGCTTGCTGGGATTCTGGATCTATCTCTTCTCCCAGGAGTCTGACTCTTGGAAAAAATTCAAAACAAGGCAGTGAAAAGCTCCAGAATCAATACATTCTTGGCCTCAGAGGACTGTGTTCAATCTCTGGTTAAATATTATTAAAAAAATACTTCTGCTCCTTTTTTAATGCACAAATCACAACCTAACCATGATTCTGGAACTGCAGCTGACGCCACCATTTACTGGGGAAGCCGCATACAATTTTTATGTCAGATCTAGGAAAACATAACTCCAAATCTAATTCCTTGCTTGTTCCCAGGCCTGTTAGTGAGGCAACCAAGTGTCCAGGTTCTTGTTGGCCACTGCCAATGTCCCAGCAAACTCTGTCTCCTGGGAAGGTGAATTGGAGTGGGAGACAGATTTAATCTTCTCAAGGGCACCTCCCTTAGCATTTTTGTGGGCCTCCCACAATTTTTTCCCACAGTTATTCCCAAACCAATACAAAGCAAAAAGAAAATAAAGTTCTCCCAACCAAAATGGATCACTTGAGCCTAAAGAGTACCACGAGCAGAACTTTCCTGTATATATGCATTTGAAAAAAGAGATTATGACTGCACTATTATTAATGTGAATTATTTGGTAGAGGTAGGAAGAGCTAATTGAAATTAATGTTCTGTTTAAACCAGAGGAAACTTCTTGCCACTGTCTGGTTTCACACCTAATGATGTATTTTCTCCTGAATGTGCAAACCAAGTAGGTTTTTAGGGAGTTCAGAATCTTTTTCCATTAAAGAAACACCTAGTCCTGTACCCAAACCTTGCCATCACTGTAGAAGTACTAATGTGTCCCTGTGTATCCCCAGGGACAAAACCTTATCTAGTTCCCCCAAGGACACTCAGCTATGGACTATTAAAAGTATTTTTGTTAACCTTTCAAAGTGTATGAGAGAAAATTAATGAAAAAACCATCTGAAGTTGTTTCCACTCAGAGCACATCCTCCATCTCCACTCCATTCTTACCCACAGGATTTTACACCTCCTGCAGAAATTGGTTTCAGGTCTATCTTGTACCTTGTATCTCATGCTGAGGTCCTGGTAAAGATCAAAGAAGTGGAACCCAGGACTGCCTTTCACATAATTTAATCAGTCCAAATAATGTGTGGGAAAAAGGATGCAAAGAGGCTCCATCAAACCCTTATCCTCAGTCCCTGCTATTATAAATCTGTCCTTCTATTTTGCATTCCCATTATTCTTATGAATGAGTGCATTAGGCACAAGGATTTTTTTCCCTGACAACATATTTGTTACTTTAAGTTAATTCATATTATCCCCTTCTTTACTTTTACTGTTTGGCATTACTTTTTAAACTAAGCACCTACCTTACTCATTTACAGCAGCAGAGACACAGCCAGCATTATTTCAGGTGCAATATTTTCAGTGCATCCCAATGCAAGGGTGTTTGTGAACTCCCCATTTAATACTTCAGCTCTCCTACTGTCCTTCCTTATCACTTCATTTCCATTTTTTTTTTCCACCCAGTGTTTCTCCTTGAAACACTTCTAGGTGTTGCAGTGCTGGATATATGTACACATAGATACATATATACACGTATATAAACTCAGTTACAAAAGTGAAATATACCATTTAATTTCTTTCTTCAACTTATTTCATATCAGATGTCTGAGAACTAGACTGAAGATGTATTCTTGACTTTTCTGGGTTTTGAACTTTCATCAGAGGTGTGTTTTGTATCGGCTATTATTTACTCCTGAAGACTTTTTCAGTCTTTGTTGGGTATGCACAGGATAAAGGTGTTTTCCAACACAACTTAGGAAGTACAGTACATGATAAATTACTTGTTGGACACCTAAACTGGATGCTTAGGTAAAGAGCTACAGAATATAAGATCCTGGTGCTCCTGAGAGCAGAGATCTTCTGCACACTGCTGGATTGCATCATACTCATCCAACATGCTTTCATCTACTACCCACTGTTTCAATTGTCTTTTAAATTAGCTTATAATGTAATCTCCCACTCTATTCTTGGGCGTGGTTCTCAGGTATTTCCAGTCCTTGGATTGATGTCTGCATGTTGGAATAATTTTATTGGTGTGGGAGATTTCCCTGGAGAACCTTGGGAAGACAGACATAAAGGATATGGTGCAAATCAAAGTGCACTATCCACAGACATGGCTGCTTCCACCAGCTGCAGTGATGAAGGCTCCCCCCCTAGTTCAGTCAGTATATCCTCACAATACACATTTGCTGTGATTTTCTCCAGTATCATTCTAAAAAGTCCCAAACAGTGTGTCAGCCTCTAATTGAAATTCTACAGTAATTTCCTTTGCAAGGTTGATGGACAGGGTGAAAAACGGATCAGTCCTCTTTTTAAATCCCAGAACTAAAGAATAATGGTTCTTTTGATTAAATTAATGACTTGCAGGTTTCAAAGAATTAAAAAGTACTCAAGCTGTGAAATTCACTTCCCTAAGAGAGTCACTGAGTCAAATGCTGTTAGTAGGTTTTGGAAGGGATAGTGTTACTCCTGTTAGAAACACACTGCTAATGTTTGCTTGGTGAGAATGACCAAATCCATTTTTTTTTAATGGTGAAATTCTCATCTGCTGGAAGGGTTATTTCCCCCTCACCTCTTGCCTTCGATGTCATTTACTGTGGGATTTGCTGGTCAAAATCTTACACTTTTTACAAAGTGGACTTTGCACAGGTCTCACTAATGTGGCTCTCACTTGTGCCCTGACCCAGCCACTTCAAGCAGAGCAGACCTGTGGCTGTGACACCATGGCAGCAACCTTTGGGTTGTTTAAACATCTGGTGAGGGCTGGGCTACTGTCCTAGATACCTCCAGCAAACACATCAGTGTCCTGGTATCACAGGCAGTAATGGGAGCTCTTGTCACCTCCTTTTGTGTTCGCCCTCCAGATAATGAAAGCTGTCCTGGTGAGGCAAGGTGGGCACCCTACATCTTTTTCTGTCACAAGTGCTCCTTATGGACAGGCTATTCTATTTTCTCCTTCCCTTGACTACTTAGGGATATTGTGACTGTTCTCCCTGCTTTCAGCATGTGCTGTCCTACAAGAATCAGGACAAGTACCAGTCCTAGTCAAGAAGCTGTTCTGACATCTTGCACATTCTTACCTTTGTGCCAGCTCTCAACTCCAATGGACATTTTGTGTGGACTCAGCCCCACTGCAGAGGACATCTCCTTGGCAGGATTTCCCCAGCCCCTCTGGAACACACTTGCACCAGGTGGAAAGGCATCCACAACCCCTGGAGCTCTGGCCCCATTTTGTCCTGACCATATTCCAGCCAGCAAATAACCTCATGTCCTATAGAAATATCTTGCAACTTAGATGAAAAGCTATGAAATGATGTCACCTTCGACCATTTCAATACTACATCTGTGTCATCCTCCTCTGTTTATCCTTTGAGATTTGACTTTTTCTTATATAACAGATAGGGTTTTTTGGTATATGGCCTTCAGATTAACTCAAAGGCAAAATAAATAATCTTTAGGCCAGAGAGAAAATAAGCATCTGCTTCATTGCAGCAAATGCATTCAGCAAGCTCAATAGAAATATCCCATGGAGATGTTTGAAATGACAGGGAAATCAGCTCTGTGAATCAATATGTTTGGTGAAAAAAAAAGGCTCAGTCACATCTTGTTGGGCATAATGGAAATTGATTGTCAGTTATCTATTAGCAATAATTTCTGTTTGATGGCTTGCCATATGTTATCAAGCTTGAAATCAGAAGGGAGTGGATTAAACGAATAGATTCTGTCACGAAAAAGCACAAGGCACCAGCAGCACAGCAGAAGATGTGTAGCATGCACAGCAACTTTCTAAGAGAAATAAATTCTTTAATCCACCCTAATTTTAAATATTCAGGGTCTGTGTAGACTGGCAGATTTACAGATTAGGGACTTGAAGGGACCCTTTCACTCAAATATTTTACTTGCTGCCTTTCAGTGACAGGCAATCAGTGAAATGTCTGTAGACCTTTCAAATCATCTTTCCTTTAAGATTCAATACGACTTTACATCTACTGAGGCGAACCCATTAAAGGAGACTTTGTGATACAGTCCAGAGCTCTGCCTAAGTGCTGCAAACTACACTGAGCTCAGTTCTATTTGTGGGAATGTCACTTGGGGAGGAGGGTCATCTGTAAAGCAGTTCCTCCTGCCAATTATAATTACAGTGAGTTGAAGAACAGACCCTGAAACTCAGCATAAGAAATTATGAACCTCCAGTCAAATAAAATACTGACATTCTGTTGAAGCCCCATTAATCCAATGTACCAATCTGGGCATGGAGCATGAATTCAGTAGTGTGAAAGCTGCCTTATTTC
The DNA here is from genome assembly GCF_017590055.1 of Onychostruthus taczanowskii. Taxonomy (NCBI): domain Eukaryota; kingdom Metazoa; phylum Chordata; class Aves; order Passeriformes; family Passeridae; genus Onychostruthus; species Onychostruthus taczanowskii. Next base: position 9,368,631 of record NW_024502568.1, on the reverse strand, counting down.
ATCTTCAGGAACTACCTCTGATAGTGTTAAAACTCTGCTTCATTCTTCAGAGAAAAATACTGTCATGATTGCACAAAAGATGCTGTGCAATGCTTTTGAGCAAACACATCTTAAGGGATCTTATTTTAGTGAGTGCTGACAGAAGTTTTAATGCTCTTTGGGAAAATCTAAGTACCTGAATTATCCAGCTACCTGAATTACTCAGCCACCTGATGCCTTCTTATGGTAGGAAAAAGAGGAGATTGAAGATGCTGAGAGAGAGATCTCTCTTAACTAAATCTCCCCCTCTGATAATTCTAACTGGCTTTAGAACAATGCTGTGTGTGACACCAGAGCTTTGCCATGTAGAGGACCTTGTGAACACAAAGAGTATAACTCTAGCTCCCCGCCATGTAGGATTATGTGAAGGTTTCTCTTTATCACACAGTGTCTCACCTTTCCAGGCTCCTAAATTTTCCTCTTTGTTTATCTGTGAATTCATTTTTTAGAATCACTAATTTCCTGCAAATTATTGAAATTTAGCCCTGAATGGTATCAGATTCAAATTTAAACCCAAGAGCCATAGGATTTTAGAGAAAGCTCTCCCTGCCCCCTTAGTCTCCAGTCCCTCTCTGGTGTGTCTGGGAGGGCTCTCTTCACCACTCCTCTGCTGGCTCACCCAGCTTGACAGAAGCAGAAGCTCTAATGTGAAGGCTTGTGTTTTACCTCTGAGACAAAAAAAAAAACCCAAAAACACTTTCCATTTTAATTTGCAAACACAAGCCAAAACCAAAATGCTTCCATAATTTATTAAAAAAAAAAAAAAAGTGCAGCTCCAGTCCAATGCTATATGCTATATTCCCAAATTTAATAAAATAGGTTGTTAACTAAAACTACAATGTCTGGAATGACTATTGATTTACAAGTGATTTCTCCCTGGTGGGAGGAGGAGAGAAAGGGCTTGACAGCTTCCACTGAACAGGGAGCTATGTAGGAAAAATTAAGATGAATCTGAGGGTGCTTTTCCTTCTTGCATTATTTGGGGCCTGATACTGCAGTACAGTTTAGATATCCAAGGTTGTTCTGCCTGTCTGTGGCTGAAAGGCAGTGATTAGAACAGTGTAGAAGAAAAATAGCCTCACTTAATCAGCATTACACCTTTTTGGAGATAACGATTTGCTAATTTTTTCAGAAGAGTTGAACTATATCTTGGCAAGAGGAGAGGAGTTTTTTAATCACTTAACACCAAATAGCTAATGACCAATAAATGGATGCCTAATTCTGCCTTCTACCTTGAAGAATCTCTGCAAAATTTCTGCTTATTCACTGCCAAAGGAAAGGTGTTATTTTAGCTCAAGGAAAATGTCACATTTTCAGTATAAATGAGTGTGAATAAATGTGGGGCCAGAATTAGAGCCAAGCTACTATCCAGCAGAGCAATTTGCTTTTGGAAAAGCTTTCTGAGCAACACAAAGCATGCTTCCCATAGTCTGTTTCAAGAAACCCATTATGCACCAGTAGGAATGCAGACACACCTGTGTGGAGGTGGGCAGCAAACCACCTGTAATTGTGTTTGTGAAACAGTCATCTCTGTGCATGAAGTGCCTTTTGGTTCCAGCAGGAGTTCTCAGAGGCAGTCACGCTGGTAGAGACTGAAGCTTTCAGGATTTAAATAGTTTTGGGTTAACTGCTTCCCACTCCTATTCATTTTCAGGCTGGAGTTGCCAACAGGAGGATTAGAAAATCCCATATGAGATAACTCTCCGGAGACTGGCAATCCAATTTTGCATACCATAGAAACCTAGATAAGACTCCAGGCTTCTGGATGCTTTTGCTGCATTAGCCCTTTGACATTTATCAGGCTCACACCTTTGCAAGGTACTAAACACGGGAGAGAAAACAGATAGAATAAATCTTTGTGGTGTTTGATGCTCTTCTGATCTATTCCCAGTTGTTTAAAGACTTAGAAACTGAGGGAAGAGAAAATATGACAATGAAATATAGAAAGAAAAGCTTGTTTAAGGCTAGTTCCTGGGCAATTCAGGCTAAACACATCAGTTGACCTAAGAACAAAAGAGCAGTGATATCTTCACTGTGGGGTTTAAGGACTGTATCTCATTGCTGGTACTGGTGAGTCTGCTGTCAGCTCAGCTTTCCTGAAGGTAGGTGCAGTGGATGGAAACTTGGGATGGGAGTGAACTCAGCACACTGCATCACTGTGGGAGGCGAGGGGGCTGCCACTGAGAGAACTGCAGTCCTGAAAGTAACTCAGATCTCAAAAAAACAGGAACAACTGATTTATTGCCCTAGATTCAGAAGGGGCATTCAGAAAAAGTAATGAAGTTTGCACTTTGAGGCAACTGTGCTAATAGGAAGAAAAATAGTCTGATGGCAGCTTTTTGTGCAGCTGGATTATTTGCTCCTCTGGGATCACATCTGCACCTGCAAACCATCAGCAATCTCCCAGCCTTTGCTTTTCCTCTCTGCAGGGCCCCAGATGAAGCCGTGGTCCCATCCAGGCCCCGAGGCAGTGAAGGATACCTTCCTCATGAAGCCTTCCATTTGTACAGGATCCTGGCTCAAAAAGCCAAGTGCTTCCTTTAGCTCTTAATGTTGCATTTAGAAGTAAAAAAAAAATTAATTACTCTAATGCTTTCTCTGGGCTTTTTATATTTGCCTTTACACAACAGAGGGGACTGTCTGTGGAGAATGCTGCTGTGTGCACAGCTCCAGCAGAGGCATCGAACAGCTCTGTGGAAATCCTTGAGCACAAGGGCTGTCAGGCCTGCCCTGGTGAGAACAGCACTCTGTGCCCCTGCTGGGGTATCTGGGGATAATCCAGGTGTTACACAGAGTAAGATATTTGTTGTGCCTCAATTTTGCTAATGTTTCATTTTTTAAAGCCCAAATCCTTTCCTACTGGTTAAACAGTAAATTCTGTATGGATAGAAAGCAGCATACAGGCTGAGCTGTGTGCCCTGCTTGGCACAGATGCCCTGCTTGTGGGGCCTGTAAAGAATAAAACAGCAAGCAGATCTCACCTCAGTAACCAAACTGAATCTCTAATAACAGACACTAAAGTGACCTCACAGTCACTCCTGCACAAAACACCATTGCTGGATGTGAGCTCTCCTGAATTCTGTGAAAAAAAGGAGCCAGCCAGGATTTAAGGGTGACAAGGAACAGTGGACCATTGCATCAGAGCCCCAACAGCCTGCAGTGCACATGCCCACTGCATCCCTGACTCTCCCACACCATCAGCAGTGCTGTGCTAGAGCTACACAAGAAATAGGACCAAATTTCATATTTTAAATTCCACACAGGATGTGTTTGACAGAAGGATGTCATAATAGAAATCTTAACATTGTATTAAAAGCAGGGTAATTCATCTCCCTATGATGACTTAAAGGGTTAGCATTCAATCTCTTCCTTTAATCCTCTAGATATTTTCAATGTAAGGTACTGGATTTGGAGGGAATTTGTTTTGGGGATCAAAACAGTTAGGCAGAAACTATGTCACTAATGTTTTGTCAGCACCATAATCAGAGAAAATATTTTCCCACAGCATAAAAGGTCTCGGTACTGTGCCACTAGGAAGTATAATTACTAGATGACTTTAAAACATGGTAATTTAGTCCCAATTAGTGTTATAATAATTTATTTATAAAATTCCACTACGAGTAGTTACGTTCCGCAATCCATTTATTCTTGTAAGATGTGTGCCCCATTAGACAGTGAAGTAGAAGGTCATTAACCTGCATTTCTAGTTCAGATTATGTTAATAGATTGAATTTAGTTTCTTCACTGATGGGTGCTGACATTTTAGAGTGCTTTCAGGATAATTTATCTATTGTCATTCTGTTCTTTTCAGCCATTCAGAAACATTGTGGATCTAAAATAATGCAGGCCTGATGAAGACAGATTTCTTGATTAAATTTCAGCTGTGGCTTGTCTTTGTGCTTCTGATATTTTTCATGTTTGTTCTATGAAAGTGAGTTTATGGCACCACTGATGCAAAATATTAAAAAAATTATGAGTCATGTCCCATCAAAATCAGCAGCTATAACTTAAATTGATGAGTTTTAAATATAATCAATTCCAGCTGTTTTGTTCTGATGTTTTCTGTATTTAGAGATTTAAGGATTCCCTCCAAGGCAGCTGCTCTTACACTGCATTTTTTTTTGGTGAGTTTCCTCTCTCCACATCCCCCTCTTACCCATCCTTTGAATAAGCAGATGGAGAGGGTTGTCCCATGACCCCAAGAATGAAGTGTGACCCAAGCACAAGCTTGGGCAAGTGACACCTGAAAAGGGAAAAGCTCCAGATTTACAAGTGCCACTACAAACAAACAATTGATACCAAATGAGGTTGTGCCTCCCTTAGTGATGGCAAACCCGTGAGCCTGGCATGGGGCAGGAGCTGTCTGAGACTCTCACAACTGTAGCAAGGGACAGGATGGTCCAACGTTGTGTCCCCTCTCTTCCCTTCACTGTTGGGTTGGCCACATTATGGACTCAGGATAGGATGCAGCATTCCTGGTCCACAGCAGAGCTGCCAATTCTCCTCTGGTGTCCATGGTCACTCTGGGCCTTGCTTTTGGTGGCCATGCTTCAAAGAACAGGTGGTGTGAAAATGGGAAGTCCATTTTGGTTGAAAACAAACTAAAGAAAGGGACAGTGGAGGGGAAGATTTTAAATATGTGGTGTTCCTTTTGGACTTGTTGAGTAAACATGCATTATTCAATTCCAAAAGAAAACACAGGAAAAGCATCCAAAGAAGAAGAACCTAGTTTTGAGAGTTTGCAAAATCTCATTTCTTCCCATTGCTTTGCTCTGGCAGAACTTGCAGAGGCCTCTCTGCTCACAGTGAGGATTTTTTCCCCAGCTACAAATCCTATCCAAACTTTCAAGTTCTTCCTTTCCCAAGAAAACATTTGGTCAGCCATTTCAATTTCTTTTTAATAAGTGGTCTTCTCTCAAATTGTCTCTGCTACAAGAGCAGTTCTGGGAAAACAGATGACTCTGCACACTCTTAAAAATCCCAGCCTCTCAAATGGCATGTGCAGATACCATACAATGATGCTAAAAGGGGTTTTGCAAATTGCTGAAAGGCAGAACCAGCAGCCACCTGGTTTGTAAGGAAAGCCTTGTCTCTGAGAATATTAAAAAGATGTTCCTGTCTAGGTCAGCATTTTTGTTGTTATTGTTGTTGTTGTTATTTTTGTTGTTTTGTTTTTGTTTTTAACAGCTTTCAGTCTTACACCTTACATGATATGGCTGTGGGGAGTAAAATAGTCTCACCACCCATACCTGCTTTTAATGATCCTCATGTCTTTTACTGAAAAGACAACACCACTTTTTTTATTTCTTTTGCAGTTCATAGATTCCCTCCAGTATCCTGAGCATCGGGAAAGCAGTAGGGACCAAATAGTAACTTTTTAGAGGGTATAAGGGCTCCTCCACTGCTCAGAGAAGTGCAGTGTGAGTCCCAGTGCTCATGGGATTGTGCAGTGTGGTGCTTGGGCCTGATATCTCTTTCAGGCTCAAAGCTCCCTGAAACAGTGTTCTCCTGCCTGACTGATGTTGAATGCTTCAAAATACCTTGTATCAGGAGCTCAGGCTAGGAAAAAGCTGCTCATCTCAGGTGAGGCATCTTGCAATCCCTTAAGCTGCTTTTAGGAAAGATGCTGGGAAACCCATTTCTTACTTTGCTCGCTTTTGCTACCTGCCCAAGGGCTGAGAGGGGGGTGAGAGTGCCTCTGAGCTCCAGACACCCATTTGACTGTTTGTATACTCAAACTGTTAAGGTCAGTTCAGCACTTCAGGACTTCAGGATTGGAAATGCAATTTCTCAACTCAGAAGAGCTGCTGGCAGGGATATTGTGGTGACTTGACCAGCAGATCTGATTGCAAGAATACTGTGGATATTTGATGTATTCCAGTACTCCTTTTGTATAACTAACAATTCCAGCTTTGATTGTGAACTAAAAATAACAATAAAACACAGGGGTGAAGTGAATAAACCTCAGCTAATCAACTGGACAGCACTCCACACAGAGGTGGGAAAGAGAGGATTACTTAGCAGTCTTATAGTTTCTATATAATAAAAGCATAAATAAACCATAACATTTTATGCTCTTGCATTCATGTCCATTACAGGAAATAATGCAGTTTTCACTGTTAACTACAGCTTTCCTGTCTGTTAGGGACAATACAAATTATTTTTAACTGTTGACAGCAGAAGCACTATCTAACTTGTCAAAATCTTGTTCTGTTTCCTGCTATGTGTTTGATCAATAACTGCTCTGATGGAAGTGGATTACACAGGCCCAGCCACACTGTAGGTGGTGCAGCCATCACTTTGTTCCACTGCCTTGCTGTTTGGATGCATTTATGGGCTCAACAGGATGGCTGTGGATCATTTTATCTCTTGTTGCCTTGCCACATTATAAGCTTCTCCTCTGTGTTAGGATAATAAGAAAAAATAATTGCTCAGGGGGTTTATAAAGGGATCCATGCAGCAGTTGTGCTGTAGATGCTCATTAGCAGTGCCTGGTGTGGCCTGTGCACTCAGATATGTGGAATCAGGCTGTCTTTTCTTCATAACATAGCCTGGCTAGATCCAGCCTCAAATTGTGCACCTAAAATTCATGGGGTAATCCAAATGCCACTAAATACCTCTGCAGGATTCCAATAGCTTGACATTTTTTCAGACACAATAATCTGATAGTGAGTGAATAATGTGGGTTATTATTGAATGGAAAAGAGTGGTACAGCCTTAACCCATCAGTTTAAGCCATGGGGGTAACTCTGAAAACTCCTCTGGAGAAGTTCAGAAAAACTTCTCATGTTGGAAATTCCTCATATTGGCCTGTGGTGAATGCCAGGTGAAGGCAGTGCTGAAATGATGGTGGAAAATGTGCTAAAGATGGAGAAGAATGTGAGGTTTGTTTTACCAGTGGGGAAATCCACAGAAGGAATATTTCCAGGCTGGGATAAATACTCCTGGAGTTCAGTTCATCATTAATTCATCATAGTCTTGAAGCAAATTCCAGCTCAGAAAGTCTTGAAACTGGGGATTGCCAGAAGCTGGAAAAGGTTCTCAGGAAACAAAACCTTTTAACTTGTTTGATGCACTAGTTCCTAAATGTCTGCTGCTGGCCAACACCCAAGGCAGGTCACTGGGCTGGGCACAACCCTGTGTCTCTGTTAGGGGCCCGGGGCCCACTGGACACAAACCCTCAGATGAGGCAGGATTAGAGTACAATGGGTTCCCTGGATCCTGACACTGCAATTAGCACTTCTGGCTGACTGGGGCAGGTGGAGAGGAGGTTCACAGAGTCACCCACAGCTTCCCTGACAAAAATCAGGCCAGCAGCTCCCAGCTCTGTTGAGTGCTCTGCTGTGCCATAGACGCCTTCGCGGCAGGCGAAGCTCCCCAGCTGGCAGCGCTCTGCAAGAGACACACAGAGCTTCAATGTGTCCAGGTGTAAGTACAGAAATAAAATGATTCAATTCCTCTTCTTCTTTTTACACATTTCTGTTTCAACTCAGCATTGTCTCTGCTCAACAGCAAGAAAGTTTTTTGCAGATTTTAAAACATTAATCATAGGCAATTATTTCTAAAAAGATTTGCTTGCAGCAGGCAGAATTTTCTCTTAACTTGAAAGGCTTGCTTTTCTATTCTTCCTTCTGTTAAAAATTATAATAATTTTCTGCCTTGTGTTCTCTACCAGCTGAAATACCTCATCTTCTGACATAGTTTGAATCTAACTAATCTTCAATTGGAAGTTTTTTTTTTTTTAGAAAAAGAATCTATAGCAATAAAAGCTTTGCCAGCAAACACAGCAAAGCAAGCAGCTGAAGCTGTTTATGTGTATATCTTAAAATATAATTTTGGCCTTTACAAGTCAGCAGTCTTTATTTTCTAAGGTGGTCTTATAAAATGAAATTAATTTTCCACTCTTAGAATTTCAGAACAAACCAGAGAATGCAGATTTCATGGCACAGACGCAAAGCACAAATTTATGTTGCTTTCCCACAGCTGTTTATGATTAGATAGAATCCTGAAACCCATTTAAATCAGTAGTTTCTTTCCTACACTTTTACATGAAACATTTCAAAATTTTGGTACAGGACTAATTTATTTTCTTATTTTCCTTTAAATTATCAACACTGAAATTCAATATTTATTGGCTTATGATGAACGGTTTAATTATGCCTTCAATAAAATGATTCTACAGCTTTCAAAATTGTTCATTGATTTAAAATTTCATTCTTGGTCCATTTCTAAACAGAATGTCAAAATCCATTTCCCACCCAACCATTGTTTTTATATAAGCCCTGACTTTAGTTTCTTTGTGTTTTACCCACTGTCTCTTCATCACTTTCTTAGAGTCATTACCTGCTTTCCTTTCTAGATATTTTTCATAATATGTATTATAATATATAATAAATATAATAATATAATAATAAATAAAGACATTATATATATATATATATTTATATTTATTTAAGTCATAATATTTTGGAGGCTGGCACTGATTCTTTCCATGAGCATGGATAACATCTCTTTTTATAGGATCACAGCATCCAGCCATGATATATCCTATGGCATACATGAAGTAATGGGATCAGGATGCATTCCTTTCTGCAGCTTGGTTATCAAGGATACATTTAGTTTTGTGGTGATTAAATGAAGGACAGTACTGTGGCTTCTCTTTACAGGGAAGTTCAATAGAGATGGGGTACAGAGGCAAAAAGGGTCCCTTTGTACCCCTTTTTAGATTTTTAAATATTTTTTCATTAGCAGCACATTCCCTTTTCTGAGTGTGGAATAAAGTCCCATCTTCTGCATATATTAAATTGAACCTTCTACTTTTAACATGATTTCTCTCGTGCCAACCAGATTCATAATGAGGCCTGTGGTTTTTCTTTTATTTTTTTTTCCCCAATAAACTTCCAGTGAAACAATTACTGCTGTCATGAACTGAAAATTCATCTGTAGAATCTGCTTCTGGGGGAACTCTTTCCCTCAATGTTCTCGGCTTTCCAATGAAGATAAATACCCACATATTGCAGCCACTATTTTTGACTGAGTGACAGGTTAAAAGAAGTTCCCTGTCAGCATTCAGAACAGAAGAAGAAATTGTTCCAACAATTCTTAGCAAAATGGACAAGCCCTTTTTTTACAAAACTATTTTGCTGTCCTACTGCTAAATTGCAGCTCACACTGAGGCCCTGCAGGTTGGTTTCTTATCACAAAAGAAAAGGAGTGACCTGAATCCAGGGCTTCACACATGAAGTGTCAGCTTCCCTTGTTTTATCTGAATTAATTTTTAAGTCACAAATGCAAGTTGAATCCAAAAAGCTGGCAGGTGTAATCTCTCTTCTAGACATCTCAGTTTCTGTATCTGAGGAAACACCTGTACACCATGCACAAAACTGTGAGAAACGAAGTTAAAGAGCAATGTTTGGTGATCTCAACAGCCACTACCCAAAATCTGTGCACCAAAGAAAGCACTGAAACTGCAAGCTCTTCTACTGAGATGAAAAGCAAAGGTTACCTGCTGAGTATTCAGCTGTTTCTGGGGTGAGCTGTGTCTCAGCTGTTACCTGAGGAGGACTCAAAATGCTTCAGAATCAGGTGAGAAGCTCTGCTCCCACTCCAGAGCCATGCAGCCAAGGTGGGAATGGAGAGCTTCTCGTACTCTTCCAGCAGTTGTTATCAGAAGGTTTGTGCAGATTGGATCCCTCTGGTGGTAATCACGACACAACATGCAGAGTGTGGCACAGGCACCATGGTGAGAACTGACCCCAGAGAACACAGAGGTTTTGGGAGGGAGGGGTTGACCCAAACCAACCTCACTTTACCTTAGCCTTTCCCAAGTTTGGCTGGTGGTGAATTGTACCCCCAAACTGCCCTGAATTGCTCACAAATTCCGGTGTCCTGTGACACTCCTGTGTTATTGAGCACCACAGGAAACAGAGGAGCATAACGTATTGTGGTGGGACTGGTTATAGAGAATGGTGAAGTTCTGCATGAATAAGAATAAGTAGAACCGGGGCTTGAATGAGGGTTTTGTGCTTTATTTCTCTAAGCAATTCTGATTAATACTGCTTCTGTAAGTATCAGTGGTTTACTTCAAAAGGGAACTGCTCAACAAAATGTTTGTTTCTGGAACTTTCACTATTCAGGCTTGATTTTCTTTCTTGAAGACATGAGATTGCAAGGGGAGAAAAATGATAGCAAAAGGTGTGCTTTTTGTGCGATACAAGCATGATCAACAAAACATGCTGAGACACTTCTGGTCTTGGTGGTTATAATAACACTGATAAAATTTCTGCTGGTGGCTGTTCATGCTCAAGAAAACCCAGGATGTGGCCAGAAAAAGAGATGGCATTGATGAGTACAGTAGAAAGAGACTTCACACTTTTTGTATGAACTTCAATCTGGTTTAGTTATAAAACCTTTTTTCAAGTGTTGTCTGCTGCTTCAAGGGTGATGGGGATCAAATACTCTGCTCTGCTAGCACTGCCCTGCTTCACAAGGGAAGTTCAGCCCCTGAAAGGAAGGCAGCTTGGAAATGCAGCAGTACCTAGAAATGAGGTCATGGAGATCTTTTCTTTGGGGATCCAGAAAACTTTTAGACACAAAACTGCTTCTGGACCATTACCTGTAAGAGACTCTTGGGAGGGAAACAAAATTGATGAGCAGTTGTGTAGATGAGAAAGCAGGATGAAGTGAGGGGGAGAGGCAGTGGCTGCTACGGTCCACTTACAGAGGTAAGGGACTTGGAAATTGGACTCCAGGTCCTAGAAAAGGTGGTCAAAAAGTGGGGATGGAACAAAGCTAGGTCTCAATACTTCCAGGGATCCAAGTTTCTTAACTTCACTCTTTATTCCCAGGGAAGAAGTGCAACTGAAAACCAAAGAAATCTCAGAGAAGCCAGTTGCAGAGCTAGGCTTCACCACCAGCCAGCCAGAGAGGGGAATCAAGGCAGGTTCACAGAGGCAGAAGATTGTCACTACTGCCTTTGGATCTTTGAGAATCTCCCAGGCTAATTATTTGCCCACTGTGGTAATGTCCCATGGGTGTTCTCAGTTCTGGGAGGAGTGATGCCACCCTTCAGAGTGAAGAAGCCAATCAATGCTGAGAGATGATAATTATAGTTATGATTAGCTTTGAATTTCTCATTGAATGCCTGGAGACATATTGCTAATGAAAAGCTAAATCAGTGATTTATTCCCCTAAGGTAGTAGATCTTTTTCTTCCTGAAATTTGCAGGCATTTAAGTGCGTGGGAGATAGTGCTTACAAATGAATCCCTGACACCCTTTTTTCCTCCATAGATTCAGGCATGTCCATCCTTTCACCCATTCATAGTCTCTAAAAAATACTCAGAAATGTATCCAATTATAGAACACAGTTTAAAAAAAGAGAGAGAGAGAGAGAGAGAAATGGAGGCACAAACACTGCTACTCTTGCAGAATGATAGAATGACTGTGTGGTGAATTTTTCAAATGGGTTACCTGCCCTCTCTGTCCTGCTGAGCACCAGCCATGGTACTAAGAAAAGTATATATTTATTCCGGCCAGCATGAAGATAACAGGTTGGAATTGGCAACGAAGCTTATTTTGGCAGTGCTCTGAGTTCTATTGTCCATTCCAAAATGAGGCTGCTCAGGTTTTACCAGACAAAAAGAAAGTGAAAACAAGCACCAAAAGCTGAAGTGGCATGGATCCAGATTGAAGTCCTGCTTCTTGTTTCTTGCTTCTGCTCACAATCCTTTTTCTGTGCGTATAGTCAGGGGAGGGAGGGCAATGTCCAGCCACTTTCATGCTGCTTCAGGAGCATTTTTGTGCTGAGAAGACACATGGTGGGTTAAAATAGAGAAGACTCTGTTTGGCAGTGGTAATAGGTCTAAGGTACCTGTTTCTCAAAGAATGTGGGTCACCAGGTCTTAGAAATTTCCTGGTCCAGATCTGTATTGCTGATAGCAATAAGTACTACAAGTATTACTTGAGCTTATACCCAAGACCTTATGAGACTAAACAGGAAGAAATAGGATGGGAGAGTTTTCTACTTAAGGTTTGTATCATTATTTGAAGATGTTACCCAACCTGTATACCCAAGACCTCCTCTCTGAAGAACAAAAGTTCTGCTTTAGTTTTACCAGACATGGAAACTTGCAGAAGTCAATGCTCATCCAGGAAACTGAGGAGGACAGCTCAGGTCAATCAATCCATTATGATGGGATTCAAGAAAGCACACAACCCCTACTTCATCCTAGGCAACAACAGTTCCTGACATCTTAGAAACAAAATTTAGACATAATATAAAAGGCAAAAAGTCACAGACTGATGTTCAGGCTTCTCCAGCATTTTTCCTTTGTGATGTTAGTCCTAAGTTTCTTTCATACATTCTCTGATCTGAGGAAGTTTTATCAAAAGTTGTAAAGGTGGATGTTGTCCAAACTTTATGTTGGTAGCTGGATGTTCCTCTTGTCTGTTAGCAAGAGGAGTTGTAGAAAGTTTTTTGCAATGCAGAAAATAAGGGAACTTACTGACTGAAATAGATTAAGATATCCCTAAATCCACTTTGTATAAAGAGTATTTTTGATTTTGAGATCCATAACTGAAGAATAGCTGCTGTTAAAAATGTCACTGTCTCAAAACACAACCCACCAACCAACCAAATTCCAAATTTCCCAAGCCCTTGGATGTTTATTCAATTGCTTAAGTTATCTATAAAATTAAAATCATATAGAATATATCATTATTCTTCAGGTAGTTCTTGGAGCAGTTCTAGGGTGGAACAAACTGATGTTACTCATAATGTTTGCTTTTTCTGAAAGGTTATATAAACAGACTTTTTTTAAAATCACCAAAGTCACCTGGAAATATTTAGGCTCCAGGCTTCTTTCTGAACAAAACTTTATTGGTTTTTGCTGTAGTGTGAAACAGTAGGGCAAAATTCTCATGTTATCTGTCTCCAACAGATTTACAATATTGCAAGATTAATTATATTAGCTGCATTTCACGACTCAGTGCATTTGTATTACCATTTCAAAAGCACAATCATTTATCAACAGCAAACTTCGGGGCATTTACTTTCCATGCCCTGGCATTGCAAACGTCAAAGTATGTGAGCTTACCTATGAGATGCATGTGAATGTGTGCTCCCTTTCTCAAAGCAGCTTCAATGGTTTCAGCCTCCTTCATGGGCTGGACATTATTTCACTAATCTGGGTATGATTGGTTGGGTCAGATTCTGATGCCCCTTTTTCACTCAGCTTTTGATACTGTAGATTTTAAGTAATTATAATAAATGAATATAAAATAAAAAAAATAAATAATGACTGGCTAGATGTGATCTCTGGCTTCTTGTGGAGGTTATCCTGAGTCACTTCATCTACTCCTCTCCCATTACAATTGCTTTCTGCAGTCTGTTCTCTACATCTTAGCTCTAACCAGCTCCCAATCCTTTCTGAAATGAGCACCACCTAAACTTCAGCCGGTTTGAAATATATTACCTGCACTTCAACATATTGTATATTCCTCTTTCAAATTCATATTTTCTTCTTTCAGACTTGATCTCTTTCTGCACTCTGGACATACCAGCATTAGTTTTCAAGGTGCCAGAAGCATCTACACAGATTCTGCTCTGATTTTACAGTAAGCTGCTGCTGAGCTCTGGACTGTCACTGTTACAGATGGCTGGTAATTTAAAGCTACCTCAGGTATGTCCATATTACAAGGATTTTTACCATGGCTGCAGCTAACCATGCCCTGAATTTTATCCAGTTTTCTCCTTAGCTGCTCCCACTTAAAAGCCTTTAAATTTCCAGTCCTTTTTTCAGGGCAGGGGGATGAGGGTGCTGCGTGTGCAATGCCACAGTGCTGGCTGACTGCTGGGAATGAGAGCTGGTAGGAGGCTGACAAATTGCATGTTGTGTTTCTGTCTGACTGGGTCTGGCAGGGCTTGCTGTGTCAGTGGCAGTGCTGTGCAAATAACAACCTGGCACTTGAACACCTGTGCGGGAATAAGAAACCTCGAAACGGAGATCTGCTGCGGGAAGTGCCAGAAACCCCAATTCACTTCCCCAGCTCCTCTGATCTCTTTGAGTCCCGTGGGAGTTAAAGTTGCCCTGTGGCTCTATTTAGAAAGTTATGATTTTCTTTCAGTTGTCACCTCCTTTTCTGGAGAAGGATTTATTCAAAGAGCAGACAGACATACACTGCCTGCCTTCAGATACAAACACATGGATTGCCCATCTGCCCACCAAGCAGTCACATGCTCAGCAATTTAAATAAAAGCCACCTGGTACTGGATAAAGTGACAATCCTATTCAACTGACAGTGGGCATAAAAAGTACTGCCTTCCCTTCTATTTTCTACTACATTATGAGTAGTGAATTCCCATCATTCTGAACAATTCAACAACAACAAAAAGAAAGATCTGAAGCTAAAGTGGGCTGAATGCTTCAAAAAACACATAAATTAGTTCATGTTCATTCTGACAAAGAAGGTGGTTTGGGACTGCAGCGACTCATTTCTGTTGATGAAATTGGCTCACCAGAACCTCAGGCGTGTCATTTTACCTTGTAGAGCATCAGATTTCAATGTAAATAATCACAGTTTCATAGCACTTAACTCCTGAGGATAATGATACTAATTTAATGGTAAATCATTTTGAAACCCAGGGGAGGGACATGGACTCTATAAATAAATACATATTGAAGGAAGAGGAAAGCTCAGGCCTGATCTCCTTTAGAAGACGTGACACCACAACTTCAATTTTGCTTCAATGCATATGGATGTTGACGATGTTATGAGTACAGTTGTCCATATGTAATTTTCCCACACAAAGATTAAGAGATTATTTTGCCTATGAATGTCATCTTTGGTATCCCTGGGACAAAAAACATGACAGCTTCACAGCTGTGAGTGGTGCTACATCGCTGGAGACCAGGCTCACCTCAGAACACAAATGTTTACCTCTAACAACTCATTAGGGTGTGGTGGTCAAGAGAGGTCCTGACCTGCCCATCGTTGCACTCTGTTTCTTATACAGAAATTCAGTTCAGATTCTGGGAAAAGCAGCAAGATGCTGGTAAATGTTATCAGACTGCAGGGTCCAAGGAACTAGAGATGTAGGATTCCAGCTGTTCACCACCCTTGTTATTATTGCAGGAAAAACAGCTTGGATGACACACTTGAAGATTACAGAATGAAAAAAACCCAAAACTCTATATAAGGTTAAAACTTGTTCTGTTCAGTAAGTCACTCCTTGCAACTTTATATAAAGGAGGCATTTGAAAGTCCACTGAAATGTTTTCTAGTTTAGTCTTATCTTCCTATTAATCTCTCTCTCTTATTTTTTCTTTCCTTTTTATTTTATTTATTTTTTTTTTTTTTTTTTGCCTATGATGTGTGAGTGCCAACATAAGGGAGCAGTATAAATCACGGTAAGAAATAAACAGTCCCATTTAATCTTGCAGGGGGATATTAAACTTTCACTACCCCTGACTTCCTATTATTCCTTCACAGACCCATTCAATACTTCAGTAGCTTAATGCTGTGCAGGACTAAAACAGGGACTTAACTCACAGCAGATGAGGCTTAGAAAAGCAGACCCAGATGTCTATTTTCTGTGTGCCCACTTTCAGTCACTCTCCTGTCTGACTTTTACCAAGTCTTTCTAACACTAATGAAAAATTGTGTTACAGTTCAAGTGTGATGTGTTTCACTTCTGAGATCATCTCATAAAGGAATATATGTGCCTTTCAGCTGAGCTTGGAGGCAGCACACAGGAGCCTGTGCCACGTGTTGGGCAAGGGCAACCACAGAAGACTTCAAATGTACCTTCCACTGTTCCTCTTACAGACCTTTCCAACTCTCCTGTTTTCATACTACATTTCCTGTTGGGCAGAGGTTAAAAACAAGGTCTGTCTCTGTGCTTTCAAGAAGCTCAAAACATGCATTTTTTGGACAGTGTAATAGCAGGAGAGAGCATCCCAGGCTTGCTGTAGTTCCCAAGGTCAGCTACGGAAGACCATGCTACTTCTTTCAGGCTTTCTTTTAAGGAGTCAAGTTGGGGATGTTGGGAAAACAGTGAATGAAATTCTTTTTACCTTCCTTTTCTCCTTTTCTTCCCCTCCAAAATAGTGATCAGCTGAACACTGAAAGTACAAGCGTTATTACTGCTGGGTTTTGCAAAAGAGAAAATCTTCATAAAGTGTACCTGAATTTGGACACAAGACCATATCTTGCACCCATGAAGCTGAGCTGAATCAAGTCAGGTTTTAGAAAAAAACCCTGATTATTTTCCACTGTCTTTATTCTCTTGCAGGACCCATTACTGTGAGTGATTAATAAACTGTTGTTTATTAACAACAGTTAATAAAGGGGTTCTCTGGTGTCCTTGCTGTTCTCTTTAGATAATGTCTAGGAGACTGAATCAAGCAATTAACCTGTTAATGTGCTGTGTGTCAGTACTTCAGATGGATGGTTGATTGTGCTCTTCCTTGCCCTGAATCACACTGGAGCCATTTCACTTATCAAGGGAGCAGAATTGCTCCCAGGAGCAGCACCCTCATTCATTATTTATATACAGAGCATGCTCTTATATTACAGCAGGATTTGTCTAGATCCATGGCGTGTTTTGGATCTCCTTGCTGGGAGGACAAAACAGTTAGATAGAGCAGTGGTTCTGGCAGCCCCAGGAGCACTGAGAACTTCAAACACTAGGAGGAGAGAGGCTTTTGTCCCCTCATCAATGCAGAAGTGGAAATATTTAATAGACTGAGTGGAAAAAATTTAATAGACTACCCAGTTTGCATAGAAATCACAGTTGTCTGTAGTTTGGACATAAAAAGGTCACATCCATGGAAGCCCAGAGGCATGCAGGAGGTGCATTAGGTACAGGATTAAGCTCTGTGTTGTAACTGGAGGTTGGAAGAAGAGGGTAAGGCTTTGGAAGAGAAGGGAGATGAGAGGAGTTAACCAGTGAAGCTCTGAAAAGACTGGCACCTTCTTGGAGCCCCTGGCCTTCTCCAGAATGCCTGGCAATTCAGCTAAAACAATCCCTTCATTTCACGCTCTGGGCCTGTCCCCATTAGAGCATTCCAGCAAAAGGGCACAAAGGGCAGCATTATGTCTGGGAAGTGACGTTGGGTCCAGCTGAAAGAGAAGGACAAGCAAAAGCACTTCCCAGGGACAATGAGAGGCTTTGTGTCTCAGGAAGCTTCCCAGTCCATTAGCATCTGTGGAGGACAATGGCCTTGTGTGGAGGGGAAGGGGGGAACGTGGCCTTGCTGGTGGCCCTGTCCGTCACTGGCTGGGGCACTGCTCTGACGGGACAGAGCCTGAACGGGCTGATTCACGGGCACAGAGCCCCAGGCAAGGACAGAGCGTGGCAGGGCTGGCACTGCTGGGCTGATCCGGGATATCGAGCACCCTTCTGAGCTCTGGCTGCGCAGCCTAAAGTCTGTCCTTTCTGCAGGCAGATGAGGAAAGGCTTGTCCAAGGGAAGCACGGAAATGGTGGGGGTTCCCCCTGCACCCTCAGTCCAGGATACTTTCATCCTCAGTCGGGACAGCCACAGCTGAGGTATCAACCTCATGGGCAGCTCCTGGGGAGGCACCTTTCTCCTGCACAATTGCATACACAGCCTCCAACAGACCTGAGTGAAAATAGTTTGTTGTTTTTTTTTCTTTTTGGAAAAGAAAGTGCCAGCATTTGCTGAACAAGAGTGGCATACACTTTAAAAGCATTGATAGTTTTCCTCCATTTGTGACACTTTCAGCTAATTTGCTCATTCTGAAAGGCACTGAAAGGCTTGGTTATGCTTTTAACAAAAATAGATGTTTGGTCTATTTTAAGACACACTGGAGTTTTCCCTTTTGAAGCAAATTTAATGCACTTTACTCTAAAATAGTTCATAGATTCCTCAAAATTCCACATTACAGTACAATGTACAGTTTGTTTTTTCATCCATGAACCAGTTCCTCTGATCAAAAAGTTTGTTTCCCCTTTTCAAATGACCAATTTATTTTGTGAAATCACCACCACCACTGCACAGGACCAAAAGCTTTCAGTTTCTCTCTGGAGAGAGCTTTCTTTTGTGGAGCTCATGTTCTGTGGCCTTTTCTAAGCAGAACCCATGAAATACGCTTTGATGTTGAAGAGGTTTTGTGGAGTAATACAAAATCCTTGTCAGAAATATGGAACAGATATACCCAAGACCTGAAACAGAAAGTTTGTCTCCTTTGCAAGAACTTGAAAATGGGATGGACTTTAGTTTGATCTGGAAAGTCTCCCTTTGAGAGATAAATGGATTTGTGAACCCAAATGGCCTTTACCATTTACAGGAGGTGAAAAGAAGTGTATTTTGTTAAGAAAACATGAAGAAATGTTCACATTGCATCAGTAGGGAATCTACTGGGTGTTTGACATTAAGGAGCTGAAATACACACTAGCCCTGCCTCAGGTTCTGTGCAGGGAGAGCCCATTTGGGATTGGGGTACAGTAGGTGCACCTTTCAGTTTTGCTTTCCATGGAAGAAGCCCAGACAAGCACAACAAACAGGCTCAGTTTACCTTCATATATCAGTTCTGACCTGACCAAATACACAAGTTTAGCTGTGCCTGATCATAAAACACATCTGTGTCCATATGCACAGTGTCTTGGATTCCAAGGTATTTTGCGGGGAAATAGAAATATTTTGTTTTTGGAGCCAGAGGGAGCAAAACTGTCTAGTCTCACCATCAACATGTTTTCTTAACTTTAAATAAGGTTAAGAAAGGGAGTAATTCAACCGTGGCAACTCTAATTGGCTACAAGTATAATCCAATAACCTAATTTCACCCATATTGTTAGTTGAGTTAATTGGACCTGCACAGCCACCAGCTAAATATATTGGTGTATGCAAATGGTGAAACTAATTTCCTTCATAAACCTTTCTTCTGCCAAAGTAGGAATTAGGTAGAAGGGGTGGGGGGAAAGAAGGCTGTGCTGACGTTGTTGCTTCAAAAGATCAATTCTTTTCCAATTATTTGCTCTCTTTAGATAGGCAGGACAGAAAACATCATTAATTCCCTTAAACAGAGAGGGGGAAGGGAAGTAATTTTATTTCCACTTAAAAAGACTGCAGAGCAGAAGTGATTGAGCCTTTAACTTCTCAAATCCAAATGGAGCTTCACAGGCCCTGGGTCAGGCTGCCCTGTTTTCTTCTCAATATTTGGAATGAGGAAACCTGCACCAAAATGAGCTCCTGGGTATCGCATGGACTGACATTTCCTGGAGGGAGAAGGGCAAGCTGATTTCACTCTAACATTTCTTTCAGCTGGGTCTTTTGCAGTATAGGCTTTGTAATTTGTGCCATGCTGTGTATCAGCCAAATTAATTTCCACTGCTAGCTTAAGGGCCATCCAAAACATCTCTTGGAGATGATGAGGAGGACTGACAGTCAGGCTGGGTGTCCAATTGTCCACATGTATGGTAATGAGCAACCTGATCTGGCTGAAGATGTCCCTGCTCATTGCTGGGGGTTGGACTAGATGACCTCAAAAGGTCCCTTCCAGCCCAAACCATTCTAGGATTCTATGATAATTTCTATTTTTGCCATCAAAATAGGGGACAGTGTTAGAAAGTGAAGGACTGATGTGAAGCCCAGTTACTCCAGCAAGTAAGGACCTGATGGCAGCAAGGCTCAGTAACTCCAGTGCGGAGCTGACAGTGTGGAGGTGAGGCCCAGCATCCACATCAAAAAATTTTGGCTTAAAAATGTTGGTTTAAATCTTCAGGATTCCCTGATATTATTCAGCTGATGCTTTGCATTTTCTTTCTGCTGCTTTTCAGGATTCATGACTGTGTCTTTGCAGCACATCAGCTCCATGTACCCTCTTCATTACACTTGGCTAATAATTTTTTTCTCTTGCAGATTGGAAGAGTTGCAGGTGGATCACTCTGATGCTTCTGTACTTGCCTCATGCATCCCCCCACAAAGTTGGCTGCAGCCATGAGTGTGATAGCAGCAGCAGCATGTATTAATCTCAGCTTCCATCTCTCATAGGCAGTCCCAAAAGAGAGGATGTGCACATCCTTGGGTGTCTTTCAACTGACTTTGGAGCAGGCCTGCTGTGAATTGGGACATGCACTGTGTGGGGGAAGGAAGAGATGCTGCTTGTGATTACTATTTGAACTTGATAAGGGGATGAGAAGGAAAAGGAAAAAGGAGTTTTGAGGCAGTTAATGCTTTCCACAGTTACACTTGAATTTCAGCCCTTGCTAATATTCCCAGGGAAATCACAACTCACATGCATACACACACACAGAGGTTTAATTTCAGCAGTAAATGAAGTCATAATGCAAACAGAAAGCTAACAGCAGGGAAGGCTATGCTTGGCCAGGTCTGCTCGTACTACAAGTAATACATATGCACCAGTGCAAAAAACTGGCCCCAGAGAGCAGTTAAGTCTTTCTAGCAGAAACACACACTGAGAAGGCAACCATTGCTTTTAACTACAGCTTCCTGCAATAGAAAGTGCTGTGGCCTTCTTTAGTATTGGAAAGGGAAGGGATGAGGGAGGGCAAGACCTACAGAAATCATGTTGCAAACCTCTCTGCTTTAAGGGAACAGAGGCACCAGGGCAAGAAGACATTTACAACGAAAATGTTAGATTTAACTAGTCTGAATTTTGCATGTTTTGAATGTTGAAAATGGGGAAATTACTTCAGTGTTCAGCAGAGGGCTGGGTGGGGAAAGTGACAGGTGAGGAGGCCATAGCATCCCCTGTGCCTGTGAAAGCTGATGCTGAGCTGACACCTGGCAGCTACCAGCTGAAGGAAAGTGTTTATGGATTGGCATAATCCAGCATGGGCTGGGCAGGTCTTGCACTGGAGAAGACATCAGTGCTCCTGTGCTGCACACCATGAGGTTAGGCCTGTTTTTGTTTTGTGAGCTTGGGAGCTGTGTGATTCAGGCATGACCTACATGGGAACAATGTGCAACTGGAAATATGAGGACTAGCAGAGTGTGAGTGGGGCATAACCTGTTCCCTGTGGAGCAGCAGAGTTGCCCTGAGGATTACTCATCTGTGGCCTGTGTGCTGCAGGGCTGCCACTGTGCCCCAGCCATGGCACAGGCACCCCTTCCTGCAGCACATGGCCCAGTGTCTTGCAGAAACTGATGCTGGATTGTCTGTGGATCTGAAATCTGAGCTCTTTTTTTCTGAGCAATCCAGGCTGTGCCGCACTGTCAGATGTGGTGGGGCTGGTGACAGGATCTGAGAATCCCTGGGCACATGTCCTGTGAGTTAAGTAAGGTGTTGTGCTGGGTTTGGCTGGAGCAGAGTTGATTTTTTTCCCAGTGGCTGGTATGGGGATGTGTTTTGGATTTGTGCTGAACACATGGTTGATAAGATAGAGACGTTTTTGTTATTGCTGAAAGGTGCTTACACAGACCCAAAGCCTTTTTTTCTTTTTGTGTTGGCATGAAACTGACAGTTTAAAAATAATACTGAATTAAGAAAATAAAGATGATATGAAGTCAGGGTGTACGAAGAATTCTGAATTTTATGAGAGAGTTTACTTTTTCCCCCACAAGAACCTGATACTTGACATGCATCATATTAGGATTGGAAACATTAAAAAAATGTTCCAGTGACAAATCATTATCCATTAACAACAATGACACACGAGGACAGCTTTAATTTTTTTTTCTTTTTTTCTACTTTTCTTACTCCAGTAGGAGAGCAAGCTTTCTTGTTGCAGGCTAAAGCAAACAGTGTAAATATTTGGAGACCCAAATGACAAGATTAGAAGTGATGCCATCATTAACAGCAGTGACAAGAAAGTGTCGGGGTTGCAATTTTAATGTTTTTTAATTTGCCCTACATTTCTATTGTCAAACATTTACCCAAGGGTGTGATTAATAATAATAGGCGACAGCTCCAATTATCCTCCAACTTATTAGAAAATATCAGCAATCAGATATGATCTATAAAAGCACAGCTTAAGCTGCTTTTACAAGTTTACTGTGACAAGAATAAATAGAGAGATAAAAATTTGAATTAAAACTCCTGCATATTTTAATCAGGGTTTGTTTGTTTTTTACTTTAAGCATCATGGAATGTTTATGTATACACCAATACTTATCTGAGGATCACCAAACATTTTGCCTGCAGTTTTACTGAGCTCTTTAAATCAGTCCCTGACATGACCATGACATTGAGAAGCAAAGTCATCTGCTGCTGTGTTAGTCATACGCAGCCCATCAGAGTTTTTGAAGGATAAAAATAAAACCACACAACCCGTAAATAAAATTGAGTGAAAACATGAGCTGTCTTACACATCAGAGTCAGAGATTTTCCTTTGCAACCAAATAAAAGCAAGCTTTGTGTCTCCATATGTTTCATTTCCTTCCATCTTTTCTCACGTGGTGCATGGCAGTATCTTTATCTTTTTCCTATTTGTTGTTTGCAGTCAGTTCATGGACTACCTTCTCTTCTCCAAAGGAAAAGTAGCTGTTCCTGGCCCCAGGAAGAGGTGAGTTTAGTGGCTGTGGGATTGGCTAGGAAAGGATTTAGGAGAATTTTTGTCTCATCATTGACAAACCTTGTAGCACTGTGCAATCCAGGACATGCAGTGCAGGTACCAATGGTCACAAGACACCTTCCAGTCAATTGCTGATCTTTATCCAGGACATTTTCCTAGTTCTTTACAGATGAAGAATCCATATCTCCACCTGTCTTCCCTTGAAAAATTTTAAAGACTTTAATGACATTTGAAGACAAGCTCAGTGTTGTTAAACTTTTAAAACTTTTTTAAAATCTTGGTCTCAATCCTATCATTTAAACCAGGAAGCAACATACATCTTGAAGCGATAATGACTAAATCAGGGGGAAAAACCCTCCATAGTTTCTGGGCCCTAAAAAGTTTTAAAAAATCAGTTCTCACACACCTAGAGTATTGCTGTGACAGGTGTGTTGTTGGCAAGAAGAACAAGGGCTTTGTTTGATCCATAAAATATTGAAAGGATCCCAGATCCAAGTGTTCATCTGTGTTATTTTTAACTGGGATGTCTCCCAGGAATAGTGACCATGCAAAAGTCATGAGCTTCCTTGAAAAAAGACAGCTGAAATCTCCTTACTTTAAGGCCTCTTGGGCAGCACTTCGTTTAAACATGTATTTATCATTCACTGAGTGACAAGTTGTGCTGACATATAGGAGATTCCTAAGATACTGAGGGCTGGGTCAGTGTGCAAGTACTTTTGTGAGTTTAAGAGTTGGGGCATTAAAAATATCTCATATCTCATCAATGAGCTGTGGTTTGAGCTTATTTTATTGGGCATTTATTTTGTGTGTGTGTTGGATATTTTGTGTGTGTGTATGTGTTTTTTTTTTTTTATTTTTAGTTAAGAACCAGGTAGAGCTTCTCTAGAGGGAGCAAGGGAGGGAGTAGGGAAGGGAGGAAGGGAAGGGGGAGTAGGGAAGGGAGGGGGAAAAGTGCATGTTGGTGAGGGGTGTGAAAGGACTCTGAGCTCTGAAGTACTGCATCTGACATCCTTCTGCTGCTTATTCTGCACTTTGATTGTGTGAACATCCTGTTCCCCTTCCTAATCCCACTAAACTGTGCATCTCATTGATTTCCCATGCAGTAAAGTCAATATATGCTGCTTAAAGACTTACTACCTTTTATATATTGTTTTAATTTTGCTGCCAGTCGTTTTCATTGACCATTGCTTTTGTACATAAGGCTGAAAGATGCAAAGCATGCAGTTTTCTGGGTTGTAAATCACTTATATATTTACTAATCCCTCTCTTTTTTGCTGCTTCTTATTTTTCTTTTCATTTTTGGGTTTTTTTTTGGTTTTTTTTGTTTTTTTTTTTTTTCTTTAATGTGCTCACAAGTGAAAGCCAGTGGGACTTTGGCCATCCCCCTCTGCAGCTCACCTCAGGGTGAGCTCCTCCACCTGCTCCACCAATTTCCCTGTGGGTGGGAAGCAGTGACCTGGCTGCAGCAGAACAGGCAGCATATCACACCCCAGCCATATAAATCCACTGGGTAAACGTTGAAATGTTGTTACCTTGAAGACATTGTTTTGGGAGATGAATAGGTGAAAGATGAAAAAAAGCATCAAGATGCAAAAGGTGAAAATGAACTTTTGGATATTACAGAAATTAGGAAGAAAGAATAAGAATCTCTCTAGCTGAGAAGCCTGGATGAGAATCTATCAGGCAGCTGCATTATCAATCTTATTATATTAAGCATAAGTGTAAACACTGAAAAATTCATGAAGCAGAATGAAACAGTAAAGCCTAGTTAAAACCCAGAGCTCTAGTTTGATATATGCGGTGCTGACAGGATAAAGTGAAAGGAAAGAAGGAGAAAGAGCAAGGGCAGTTTTACATGCTCTTTCCTTCACGGATTTTTTGAGATGATTTGCATTCATGGAGTTCAAGTGCTGTAAAGTCAATCTGTGCATATTGCATCGGGCACATCTCACTGATTCACCCTGGAAGTTCCTCTCCCCTTGGCTGCAGGGAGTGTTTGCTTTGGTCAGACTGCTCAAAAGTACAGTCTTGGATAGTATAGATGAAGGCTAGGCTTACCAAAAGCTAAGAGTATGAGGAGAGAATTTAGACATTAGATGAGGGAGTCAGACTTGTCTGGGAACTCTTGGGAAAGAGGCCAGGAAAGTGTCAGAGTGGTGCCAGTGCAGGGAATTTAACTCCTCTGTTGCAATGGGCTCTGCTGGACACGTGAAGGGATTTCTGACTCAGTATCTACAGCAATTCCATATCTTATATATATATTGTACCTACCTGTCATGAGCATCATATGGATATTGCAGTGTGAGGGGTATTCCAGTGGATGGGATCTTGGACTACCCATGACACCTCTGCAGGTCTAGGGTGTGTGTTTTTGTGTGTGGGCGCATCCACGTGCGAGAAGATTCATCTCCAGTTTCACTGAGTGTGTTTGCTACTGGGATTCTATAACAAAAGCTCATAAAAAGCCCCTCTCTATGGCTGTGCAGAAAATACCAATAACGAGGAGAGGGATTGGAGCTTTGACTCCATATGCACAAAGAAGGCATAGAGCTTTTTAAACTGAGGCATTAAAGAAAGACCCTGCATATGAAAAGGAGGGGGAAGTAAAAAGAGAGAACCAGCAAAAGAGGTTGTGTGGAATGAAACAACACACTGATGAAAATTTATGGAAACCCCAGTGAATAAACCAGTTGGATATTATATATACAGGGAAAGAGAACAAATGCAAGTTACCGGTGCCAAAGAAGAGCTGAATGTTTTGCTTATGAAGATACATGTGAGGTAAAAGGAATAACTACTTGTAGTACAGGGGTGTTCAAAGAACCAGGTATTTTCTTTTTTATGGTCTCATTTTCCATCATCTGATTGGGGCTGTTCTCTGCCATTGCCCTTGAGGCCCCAATGGACACAGCCCAGCAATCAGCTCTCTTTACTTTAGGTGGAGAGAAGGAAACCTCTGGAGGACTTTTGCCTTCCCTCCCCTCCTACCCCATCAGACAGGGCTCAATCTAGGCTGCATGAATATGAGCAGAGAAATGTCCTCATGCCAGGGCTTTCTTTAGTCTACTAAATATTGGAATTAAGAGATTTGGGGAAATCTAGTCCTCAGGAATTTACTGAAGCATTGGCCTCTCATTGTCCAAATCCTCCATAAATGCATAGTACTGGGAGCAATTTTCCTCCTCAAGCACTATGATGTTTGTTTCCTTCATCCCCAACTCTGCTGGCCAAAACAAACCTTCTGCACTCAAATCAATATGCCTTTCTTCTCTTAACTGCAGGACTAGGAAATGAGGCCCAGAATATTGTCCTGCATGTGGGGAAACATAACAGGATTTTTTACCTGGAGATAAATAATATTTTTTTCTTTCTTCCCAGTAAATATGGAGTGCAAGGGTTTGTAGTCTGTATTTAAGTTATTTAGTGGTGTGAGTGCTGACATGGGATTTGTGGCATTTAGTTTCTAATTGCTGGGTTCTACCTATGTAAGACACTGAGGCCTGCAAAATCATCTTTCTCATCTGTCCTAAACCAAAAATTTTGGATTGCAAAGTGAAGGAGACTTGTTGAGGCAGACAGACAGTGAGTCAATCAATCAATCAATCAATCAATCAAAGTACCTTTTGTGTAAGGATGTTTCTTTTGATGTACACAGAGCTGAGGTTGATCCAAACAGAGGCAACCACATATCAAGGCTCAGGAACAAAGTGAAAACCAGCAAAGGTTCTAAAAACTAAGCAAAGAACAAAACCAGTAGCTACCTTCTGATGACAGAATTTTAATGGGTATGCATGTGTGATAAACACTGACATACATGGACACAGACACACAGTCATGCACAATTTGTTTGAATAAACTCATTTATTCTCCTTATCTCAAAGACAATGTTATCAACTAGCAAAAGTTGACTAAATCCCTGGCAGATATCCCTTAGTTAAAGACTGATATTGATGCATTTTGATAATTTGTCTTTATAAGTGGCATGATAAAGCAATGGAACTATTCAGAGGGTTCATCTGTTTTCCACCAGATGGACTTTTGCTGCCTGGCTAAGCCCTAATTCATCTACAGAGTGAGAAGTAGCTATAACCTGTAGAGACTAAATAAGCAGGAGTTAAGCTTCATTACCTGAACTTAATCTGGAATAAAAACTTAGCAATACTGGTACCTTTTTATCATAAACAACAGGACTTCTACTGTACATGTAGCTCTGCTTAGAGGTCTATACTAGCTCTGAAAATTCTGTGCATGTTTTTCAAGTAAAACATGACATCTATTTACATGCTATGACATCTTTATTTGCAACTCATCAAGAAACCCACTGATTTCAAGGCTGCAAGTGTGAAATAATTGTCTCCTTAGCACCGCTGACATTTGTACACCTGTCTCAGCTTTCATTTGGCTGAGGCATAAGGCCATTTTATAGGGTTAAAAACCTAATTTGATCCCTTTTGAACTTATTTCACGTAGTAGGACCTGCTTTGATGAAATCTTTTAGTTATTACATTGCCTACATTATGTAGATACAGCCTCCAGTGACACTGTAGGCAGGAGCATCTCTGTTTTTCTCTTTTTTTTTTTTTTTCTGTCCTTTGTCTAGAATTTTATGCCTCATGTCAATTGTTTGGGTTGTTCAAAGGGACAGCCAGTGACTTTCTATCAAGACATTTTGATAGCTTCATCATGGGAGCTTTTATCTTTGCTCACATTCTTTAAAAATAACTCATTGTGGAGGAAGCCCCATGGTGAGAAAAGTGTGGTATTTAATGCTGAATAATTGCCATACAGTTTTCTGTCCACATTTTTACACACTGACCTAGTCCTTACACACACACATGCATTCATAGATAAGAACATTTACTAAGTATTTTCAGACATCTGAACAAATAAATCAGAGACAAAATTTCAGCCTCCTTGATATTCATGAGAGGCAGTGGAAATGTGTTCAGCCATCTCTCAGGCTGCAAAGATGAATGAATCAAGACTCTGGTCTGAGCTCCATCAGGCTATGGGTAGAGGCAGCACATTCCTGACCTGCTTAAAGGAAAAAGGATACATGCCAGTGAACTATGCTCTTTATGAGAGACATCCAACATTCTTATACTGTCTTCAAATGAAATCTAGAAAGGGGAGAACCCATAATTTTAGTAATCTCCTTTTTTTTTTTTTTTTTTTCTTTTTTTTTTCATTTAATAGTCCTCTGGAATTCTTTCATTTATGCTAGCATGAATAATTTTTAACTAAACTTTCCCTAAGAAATTGCCTTACAGTTCCAAAATCCTTGAGAAGATGTACGTTCTGGAAATAGTGCCACGCTCTGTCTCCAGGCTCAGGAGTGTTGCAGCATGCACAGCAGTATGTGGGGTAATTGATATTTTTCCCAATTGGTCTGATGAGTCACTGCCCTCCCAGGGGTTTCTGCATCCAGGCTTGGCACAGCAAGCAACTTAAATTGAAGTTACCAACAAGAAAACATGCTGCACAATTTTGGTGTGTCCCTTACTTCTATACAATCTGGGGAAAAAAAAACCTCCAACATTTTATTTGTTCTGTTGTGACTTATTAAACCTTTGGCAGTTGCAAACTCTCCTTCTCCCAAAAACAGATGTAAAAGATGACATATATTATAAAGTGTTTGGGATAAGAAATTTTGATGCTGTTATAAACAGTAACAAAGCAAATCCTTCAGTCCCGCCAAATTCCAAGTCATCGTATCAGCTCTGGTTTTACTCAGGCTAGTTCACCAATTATGGGGAGATAATGTGAAAGAAATTACATCGCTACTAACCCTGGTTTTCCATTAGTCTGAAAATTGCAAACATTCTGATTTAGTAGCAGTTTGTATTCACTTTGTAGGGGTGTAACATTGCAGTCTCACTAGCTGGAAAGGAGATGAATTCGTACCAGCCAAGAATCTGGCCCTTAATGTACTTAGATGTACTTTTGGTAATGAGCAAATTGATTCTGATAATAGCAGAATCAACCCAAATAGCACAGGAAGCTCTGTGCTATTTGGCAAGTCCTTGGTAAGATTCAGAAGGAAAGATCGGACATTTATGTGGATAATAAGTTTATATGGAGTCAGTCTGTCTGTTAACCTCCCCCATGCCAAACTGACCCTTCTGTAGATTTTTGAGAACTTTTCCCAACTTTGTTTTCCATTGAAAGTTCCTGCTGGTATGAGATATTAAGAAATATTATTTAGACCCCTTACAATTTGAGCACCATTCCAAGTGGATAAGGTGTACTGTGATGTTTTGGAACATGACGAAGTCACCTTGCACAGCCCATGTATTAGAGACCAACAGCTCAGGTGGTGAATAGCCACCTCTGTGCCCCAGGCCTCTCTCAGTTTGGGTAAGTACATTTTTCCCACTGCATCTGAGAGATATTTCTCACTGTGGCTAGGGCTTTGTTCTGAGGTGTTGCTGTTCCAAGAAGAGCTCAGTACTTTCCTCAGTACTGGGAGCCAGTACTCCTCCTGGAGACACTCTAGCTACCACAGGACTGGGCTCAAAGTCACTCAGGTGTGACTGCACTGAGTCAAAGCCCCATGAGAGGAAGACAGAAAAAGGCAATTCTTCCATGTAGTATGGAGATAGTACAAAATGTGGTACAGTAGAGGTTATCACACACTCTGTGAGGTGCCCATGGAATCTGATTTTATACTGGACTACATTCCAGTCTGTTACTACCTTGTTTGAGCAGGCATAAATTCCTTGTAAAGTCTTTTTGATTTTTACATCTAACAAGTTACTCTTGTATATCTGCTATTTTTCTGTTCCCATCCATATTTTTCTTACAACGATGCCTATCCTTTTATGATCATGCTGACAACTGCCAGTGCTTAAGCTGGGACAGAAATTACAACTGAACACAGCAATCCACTCTTCCATTTCAACCACGACCTGGGAGTATGAGATTGCAGCAAGACCTTAATTTCCCTTGTTAGAGCTGTAGCATTTGGGGCTGATGAAGTTTGCAGTAAACCCGTCACAAATGAACCTTCCCCAATATATTATCTACCATGGCACCATGGTGAACATCTGGTGGGGATTGTGGTCTCTATTCAGTGAGGCAGCAGCTATTACACTGCTGAGCTGAAGTGCATTGATGTTCATTGTGCTTGGTGGGGACAGCCACGAGAAAGCAGAATCAGGGTTTTGCTGAGCTTTTCCTCACACTCATCCAGGACAGGGACCCAGGCTGCTTGTGGCCCCAAAGGGCTCTGCAGGGTGCATTGGGAAAACAAAACCACAGCCTGCCAAACTGCCCAGCTGCTGTACACCCTTTGCTGAATCTCTTGGAAAATAAAGGTCTATGATGAAGTACGATCACAAACAGGATTCACTTTTACACTCTGCCATGACAACTGATGCCAGCTGACTAGAGAAAAGCTGTTTCCTTCTGACTCCAAAACATGTAGCACAATTGACAGGTGAGCCTGGACTCAGAGATGTGTGGTGTTTTGTCACCCACTGCTACACTGACCATGACAGAGGATCTGCAGGGTACATAAGGCCTTCAGTTGGAGTTGCACAGCTGCTCTGGCTTCCTGACAGCTTGAAAACACATAGATAATTTATGAACAACTTCAGAATGTAAAAATGTCTGCACTGGGGAAAAAGAGAGCAAGTGCTTTCAGGGTAAAATGTTGTAAGACTAGTGGAATCTTTGAATGGGGGATTGGTCACTGTCACCTCCTTCTGAAGGATCTTCAAGAAAGGAGCAGAGTGAACATCTTTCAAAGCAGTCATGGAATAATTAGTCTCTCTCTGAAGTGACTGAAGGAATGGAAAGCAATCAGTGATCAGCAGCCCATAGCTGTGGTCTGTACAGATTAAGGCCCTGAAAAGAAATCCTTCCTGCTACAATGAATAAGGAATACAGACAGACAGACAGGGCAGCTGAATTCAAATAGACAACCAGACTCAGTCTTACAAACTGTGTGTGTGGATTGTGTGTTTCTTTGTCTGTCTTTATTTTCAATTCATGATAGCAATGACCCAGACCTCAGCATTACCCAGACATCATGCATTACAAGCAATGTTGTAATATGGATAGACAGGGTCTCTTGGCTTTTATTTCCTTGGCTGTAAAGTAGCAGCATGAGCAACTTGGCTGATATGCTCACAAGGAAGAAAAAGTTCATGAACTTGATGAACAAGTTCATGAGGTATCAGTCCCTCTGTCCCCTTGCCAGGGATCCTCTTCTCAGTTTCTCTTTAGTATTCAGTCTAATCTTACATAGATTCCTGCATTTCCTTTCCAAGACATATCCACACACCTTTCTGTCAAAGATCAGACATGTGGAGCTTTAAAACCTGGATTTTAAGGACTTTGTTTTCTTGAACTGTATAGGTTTAGGGATTTTCATAAGGACTGGAGAACTGAAACTGCCTCTGTAATGGAGATCACGGAGTCCAAAGAACTGTCAGTGCCAGACCTGGAAATATGATCTGTTCTTGATTAACAGCAGGGTGGAGGGAGATGATTTCCAGTTTTTCTCCTTTGTAATGCATCTTAGTGCTGTCATTTTAAGGTGTGAGGCACATTGCCAAATATATGGGCTTCGAAAAGAAGGAGTCTGAGGTTTCTTTTTATTTGCTAAAGTCTGTCTACTCGTAATCTAATAGAACACAGATATGTGATGGGATTTATACAGCTCCAATTTGTCTGATTTGCAGACAAAGCAGGAAACATCTGGGATGAAAATGAGCTACAGGGAATTGTGAATTCCTCAGGGAAGATGCCTGGAGAAGATTTTATCTTCAGGTAGAGGTAGGTTATCAGAAAGAGACTTTTTCCTCAAAGATGGTGTAGGAAAGAGTTCCCCTCTCACCCTGGGCTTGGGGTTAGCCTCTAGATCAGAAACAATTCACTGGGTTAAGGAAGGCTGACACTGCTTGTTGGACCATTTCACAAACCCTCAGAAAATGGGACCATTACCTTCAGTGCCACCCATAGGCAAGACTGCTCAAACGACCTTTCCCACACAGTTTTCCCTGCTGAAAGGCCCCTTCCCAGCAATTGCTGAATCATCAGCTCCAGTTTACTAGAAAAGCTGTTTGCTTAGCAGAAAATTCCCTGTGGCAATTTAAGTTCATGTCCTGAAAGGAGTTTCTATTCTCCCTTTTTCTCAGTTTTTTAAATAGACAGTGTTATGTCTCACATTTAAATTCTGGTAAACTGAGAGGTGGAATGGGTTTAAATGCGGGTTTATGCACAAATCTGGATGAGGCAGAACAATCCTCTCCATTATGCCAAGCATATGTGTGACCAAACTCTATCTTATCCAAAGACATTTCCTAGATGGGGAAATTCCAGAAGCTGACTCACAACAGCCCTTCACAAGAAAGATTTCTTCCTGAACCATGCCTCTATTCAACCCATGGCTGCATAAATGCACACCCTATTCTGAGTGCAGCCTCTACTTCCTTATGACACAAAGGAATTTATCCTCTTTATAGTCTGGCAAATAAAAGGGAAAATAAAACTTAATTGTTCCAGAGTGAATATCTGCCTCTGGTATTCAGTTGCAAGATCAGAGATAATATAATTAATGTAGGCAATGGATGGATATGGAAAACAGACGGCTCTACAAACTCATTGTGTTGGTGGTCACTAATCAGTATTTTAGATTATTTGTCTCCAAAGTGTCTCTCTCTTAATGAAAGGCTCACTGAGGACCACTCTTCACTACAAAGTCAGGTTAGTTATTTACAGTGGCAAAGTTCTGGTAGTGGAGATAGAAATTGTGCAGCCAAAATAATTATTTTCCTGGTAGTAAAACCACTTCCCTAATTGACATAAGATCTACAGACAAAAAGGCTCTTTTGTGATAATGAGTTGCATCTGCACAGGGAGTTCTGACATTCAGACTGTACAAAGTTGAGTCATCCTGTTTTGACTATGAATGAACAGGGCATCTCTCAATGTCAGTGCAGGGAAATCCCAGTGGTACTTGTAATGCAGGAAATTTCAACTGTAAAGTTAAAGCGTCATTTTAAAAATCTCCTTTTTCTGAGTAGAAATGTAATGATTCCTCCCTTCATGATTTTCCTTTCCCCTTAAGGTATTTTTAGGGACCAGTGTGAAATGAGTTTCATTATCTCAACCCTTTGCTCCTTTTTGTCTGAACCAATGCACCACTACAGCTGTGGCAGCGTCCTTTGGCCCACGGCTGACATCATCTGCTGAGAGTCTCTGGTCTACTCTGTGCTGCCTCTGCAAGTTCCCTCATGAGTGTGAAAAGGAAATTCTGCTCCTGAATTTGGGGGAATTAAGCAACAATACAGTTTGATGGATCCCACTGATATGGTTCACTATTTCTATTGAGATGCTTGATTCCATTTTCACAGAATCATAAAAGATTCTGAGAACTCAGGTCTTGGAATTTTTCTGGCCATGCAGAAGTTTGAAGAAATTCTCCCTAATTTATGTCTCTGTCTTTGAATCCTACCAGTGTAGAGTTCAGAGGTGCATGGTGTCTGAATGGCTGAAGCAGATCTTAAACAGAGTTCATGCCTTAAATTAAACTTGAACCAAACCCCACTCTAACTGCCAAGTTCTAAGAAGAGCACGATCTTTTGGCTGGTGGGACCAAAGGTGTCCAGCTGGGATACTCCTGTCACTGATTCAAGATGTGGCTGCTTCTTGTCACCATGGAAGAACAAAAGTCATGTAAACTTGGCTCTGAGGCAGCCACAGAGACAGCACTTACTGACCTGGTAGGAGTGCCAAGATGCTGGAGTGGCTGGGAACAGATCCAAGCTCTGCTGAGCCAAAGCCCAAACCATGCTCCTTTCCTCCAGTCTTAACACTTGTAAACATCACAACAGCTGCTGGATGAGGCACCTTGTACAGAAAACAAGTTAATTGTATGTAACCAGTGAAGAGGTGGTACTGGCACCTCTTAGTGTTTTATAATATTCACACCACAGTTAATTTGGGTTATTATTTCTGTTTTAAAACCTTTCTTAGTTTTGTAGCTGTGTTCCACCAGCACTGTGCTTTCTGCAGGGGCAGCACAAGGACTCCAGGATATTTATACCTACAGTACTTTGAGGCAGTGGAGTATATTAAATTCCAACTCAGTGGAGATTTATTGTGTTTGAATGAACATTGCCTACAGTATAATAACTCACAGAGATATGAGGAAACATGCTACAGGTACAAGAATTTGCATTTCATAGTTTGGGATTGTAACCGATACAGAAGGTGGTAGAAACCAGAGGCTCCACTGTGGGACTCTGCTGAAGGTCATTTCTGCTTAGGATAGATACTGCCTGGATTGTGGAATAGCAGATCCAAGCTGGTGATGTCTGACTCAAAAGATATGTAAACAGTTCAACTGCTTTCACAGTAAATATTTGCTAGAATACAAAAGCTGAAATTTTGTCTTGTTCATGCTTATTTTTATTTGCTTTCTAGCAAATGACTGTGAGATGAGAACATGTATTAAATTAATGAATTTTAGACAGAGACCAAATAACACATCTTACATGTAGTATAATGCATTACTTTAATACAAATAAATACACTACTTTAAACTACTAGGAATGGAAGCCTAGGAGGGATATTTGTAGACCCAGAGAATAGTGACAGCTCCATGCAATTTGTCACAAAGCATACAAAGCAAGCCTCTGTGCATCAAATGATGCAGCCTATTAAGATAGCAAAGCAAATATCTCTTCCTCTTCAGTCAAGGTTACCTAAAGACAACCTCCCTCGCATGTTAAGATATTACCCTCTTGAATCTTTAAATTACTAAAACACAAAGTAAGGAAAGATAGGCCTCTGAGAGCCAAGAAAGTCCATGACTTCTAGATAAAGATTAAGTAAGTTTTCTAACTCTGTTGAGAAAAAAGAGTCATCAGCCTTTTATGTGCCTTGGTCATCTCTGTCCGGATCCCCAACATCAGGCAAAACCTGTCCTTCATTTTTTTAGTGCTAACGTCAGTGGAGAAGCTCCTGTGGACTTGAGGCAGGATTTGGGTCTTTGCAAATGACCAATATTTCATTTCAGAAGGGACTATGTTGCTTTCTAACCAGTTAGACTAATTTGTATTTATAAATATTTGTTATACAGGAAGATCTTGTTCAAAGCAGGTCATTGGAATTGGCAGGTGCTCACCTCACTGTAAGCCCTCCTATGACTCTTACCCATACAGAAACACTCTGCAAAAAGCACCAATTTATTGGGAAAATCTCATCCCTCACCTCCTCACCAGCATCTGCTGCTAGAAGAGTAAAATAAAGAGTAACAGACTTTGAGTATGACTGAAAAAGAGGAAAAAATATGCTCCCAGCAGGCAAAATACTGATGACATTCTCAATAATAATGAAACATAAGATCACAGTGGGGCAAAACTGAAATTCATTTTGCATGTCAAAGTGTTGGCTACATTTAATTTTTTTGGGATATTTTACTAGGCTTTGATTTCTTACAGAATAAGTTCAAGGTTATAAAAAGTTTTGCTAGGACTAAACGCTCATAAGGCTTTAAGACAAAAGAGAATAAAGCAGAGGAAGGTCTTCCAATTCAGTTTTGATTGATGAAGTCTTTCGTGAAAAATCCTCTTTCTCCTTCTCAGTTTTGCTTTGAATTCATCTTTCAGAAACTAAGGGGCAGTATGAAAAACAATACTCTGACAGCTATATTTTCTTTTTAGAGTCCTCACTTACCTTTATTCCAAATGTGTGAGTTTGAATTTGTCTAAATGGTTCCCAAATGCTATGGCAGGACATAAATACCTGCAGTCTTGAGCTGAATTTGACTTTGCTTCTTGCTTAATCGTTGCCTTGTAAGCTTTAAACAACCTGATTTTGGTCAAATCTGTAAAACAGCAGCTTCATTTTGACTCCTGATAAGAAAAATCAGTAGCAGAGAAACTTCAAAAGCTTCTGAAAGGTCATGATAAACCTTTGGCTGATGGGATGTTTATATTAAGGGACTTCATGCAGGTTTGTGGTAATGATATGTAATGTACGTTTGGGTAAATATTTCAGAAGTATAAGTGTAAGGGTTTCTGATGATATGTAATGTAAGTTTGGGTCAATATCCTGGAACTAAAAATCTAGAGGAACTGCAACTTTGTAATTAAAAGAAAAAGGAGAATTGTGGAATGTAAGAAAATAGAGATAGTGCTGAAGGTAATCTCACCCCTAAGGAGTTACAGGCGTGCTAATTATCAAGAATTAGGAACAGGCCTGCCTGGTTTTTTTTGTTTTGTTTTGTTTTTTTTTCCTTTATTTAAAAACCTTACTGCATTTTGGTGATTTGTTAAAAAGCAGAAATAACCAATTTCATGAAAACTGTAAATGTGAAAAACCAATGAACTGCAAAGTGCAATAAATCATTTCTCCAAAGAAGTTCACCTATCTCAATTTTGCTCTCTCTTATGCTGCCTGCAATGCTGAGTGTAACTACTGAGGAACAAAGTTATTTCATAGGTTCTTTTATTAACAAGAACATAATATGACCCACTAGATAACAAAAAAATTTTGACATTTCTTTTATGATCTAAGGGAAATAATTTTGAAAACATAGCACATTACACAGGTAATGTTTATATAAAGGTCAGAAATGCAGTTAATGAAATTCTCATCTACTAAAACTTCTGAACTAATATAACTATAATATTGTCTTTTTAAAAATAGAAACTGTGATTAAAAAGGAAATATTTTGGAAAATTAATTCTTAAAGTGTGAGGGATGGTGGAAGAGATTTCCTGGTTTTACCAAAGAGCTGAGTGAATAATGAAACAAAATTAATCTCTTGTTAATCAGTGTGAGAACTAAAAAGGGATTGCCCAAATTAACTCACAACTCATTTTAAGTGTTGAAAACCTGAAGAGATGCTAGTCTGAGAGCAGGTATTTAGAGAAGAGAATTAATCTCTGCTCAAATCAATGAAAGTTTTGTCTTATCAAAGGCAGGAAGGACATTTTAATGTTAAGTGAGTAAAGAAGACACACACCCCCCACAAGTTCCAGCGGTGGAATTATATGCAGAAAGTAACTAGCAAGTGGTTTTGAATAATGAATGCATTCAAGAAACTAATGATCCTTAATGGAACTAAAATTTCAACCATGGCATTCATAGGAATATTGGTGACATCAACATGTGGAGATCAATTGATGTCATTTGAATTTATTAGCCACGGTGTTCATCACATCTTTTCTTTTAGGAAGGCTGTTAAAAAAACAAGCAATGTTTGAAGATTTTAGTAAAAGAGAAAAAAAACCCCAAAAACAAATCCAAAAGACTTTGTAATTCACACTTAAGCATTTTTATTTTTTTGGAATTTGATCAAAGTCCATCAAAATTGAAGTGGTTGAAGGAAATTATTCAAATTAAGAAAACTGAGTAGATAATAAGGTGCAGCTTAGTTTTAAGTTGTCTATTAGAAATGGCAGTGAAAGATTAATATCAAACAGTGCTGTATGTCACTAAGCAGAGTAGGACCAGCATGTATCTTCTGATGTTCACACTTTTTTTGTTTGACACATAATTCTCTTTAGTGAATCTTTAGTAATCGTCTCTTGCTACAACCTGAAGGCTCAAACACTTCCCAGATGATTTCTGCCCCCATATCCAAAATCTGATACGAGGAGAACACAGGTTAGTGCCAGAGTAAGTAAAAGCCATGGGATCCACTCAGCAGACACAATTCTGTGCTTGGGTGGAGAGAAGCACTGTGCCTTCACCTGGAGATGCACAGGGCAGCCCTCACCATGCCAGGACATCATTTGACAAAAAAAACCAAAATAATTTTCTAATATTACAAGGAACCAAGTGATTTTAGTCTGGGTTTAACAGCACTGGATGGAGGTGACCCATTGGGCTGGAAGCTGGGACTGGTCAGAGAGCAGAACTCTTGGCCCCCCCACACCCACAGAACAAACAGGAGGTAGAGGTAATAATTGCACTTACAAAGACACACGCAGATAGAAGGCTGCAAAGAAAGCTCAGCTTCACCAGCTAAAAGGATAATCATTAGCTGAACCATTTGAAGGAATAGAAAGAAGAATGAGAAGGAAAATGAAGAGCTTTTTTAATTCTAGAAACCGACAAATCAGGAAAAACAATGACTTTGGCTAAAAGCTCATTCTAGTTTAATGTGCAGGGGAGGCAGTTAAATTTTTTTTTTCAAAGCAATTTATAGCTAACATTGAAAAAGGGAAACAGATGGCAATCAATAACCCTGGGAAATTGTGATGTGCAAAAAATAGTAAGAGGAAGCTACAAATATTAGAGAAAAATCTATGCTTGTAAGTCATACAGAATATTTCCTTGTCAGTTATATTAGGTATGAAAATCCCTGCAAAAGATATTACTCTTGTTGGTAGAGAGAGATAATAACATGTTTTTTGGTGCAGAGAAAGCCAAATTTTTTCAAAGACAACTTTTGTCTGGTAGCTGGGAAAATGCAAGTGATGAGTTTATCACACAAAGATGAAGAACTTCCTAATCCATGAATAAAATGAGAATGTTAGGCAATTTCTTTTAGAGAATATTTTCTATCTGATAACAGAGTCTAGGAGTTGGAAAAAAAGAAAAAAAATATTATAACAGAGGAGCATCTGTCTACCTGATCTTAGTGTGTAATTAACTTTAGCTGGCTAGGGAAACTGCAGACGGGAAAGACAGAGCTAGTGTTGGACTGATATCAAAAACAAAACAACCCAAATATGGTGAGCTGGTAGCTGAAATGAAATAGCAGCTCAAGTAATTGGTCTGCTTATCTAACCCCATTGGCTCACAGGTACACTGGTGGAAGGGATATGCTACATTTTCAGGCAATAAATACTGAAAAAACAGGAATATAATTGCCCACAATTAAAGTAGATTTTTGCTAAAGTTTAGGGAGTTCATGATAAGAAATCATTGTGAAGTGAAAGAATCAGGGAATAAAACCTAGCATTCTCTTTTTGAGTGACATGAACAGAAATGCTTGCAAGTGGATGAGAAGTCTGATAAGAAAGATGTCCCTTCTTCACCTCAGACAAAGGTTAAGCAAGAACAACATTGGGAAGTTTGAAGAAAACTTTAGAGACTGTAAAGCATATTTTATTTAGACAAGAATATTGATGGTTTCAAATACTGAAAGTTGTGATTGGTGTATCAGCAACTCTACTTGGAAAAGTGAATTGTTTTGTAAAAAAAAGAGCAGAAAAGTTTGTGTGCTGCATGAATTTCAGTAAGATGGATACAAGCTGCAGCTGATTAAAAGCTTTATCTGCTCACTTCCCTGTGTTCCTGAGTAGGTGGAAATTTGTTTGTGCTTTTTAAAAACTGCATTCACACAGAGAAAAAAATAGGAGATATTAAGAACTTCTTTTGCCTGAAGGAGAGATGCACCTCAAGAAGCAAAGGCTGAAGTTGAATTAAGACTCAAAAGAAGCTTTTCAGAATACATGGTAATGGTGATTAACTACTGGAACAAAGTACAAGGAAAGGGATAGAGACAAAGTCTCTTCAGATTTTACAGCAAAGTCTGAGAGCTTTTATAGCAGACAAGCTTTAATCTGAGACAAAGAATGCTTTAGTTAAATACAAGTTATTGGACTCAGGGCTGGATAATTGGGTGGCCTGAGATATTTCAATAAGAAAACAGAGATGTCTTTTGATCTTTCTCTTGTGAATCTGTAAGTTGGATTCTATGTGATTCCTATTGCAGAATGTCACCAATTTACTGCTATACTGAGACCCATAAGATGTTTTCTTAAAAAAATTAATTTTCAGTCAAGGGCTGTTTTTATTCAGAAAAACTTCATAAAATGCAGACTAGTTAGGAACTTGCTTTTTCAAGAATTTATCAGCTTATTGTAAACTTCTTGTCATCAGTCCTTGTTAGACCGTCCTCTGGCTGGTAAAAAATGTCTTTATTATCCAGAAATACTCTTTATGCTTCTCTGGAAATATTTTGTCACTTTTACACTTCCCTTTTTCATAATTTTGGTGCATATTAATGGACATTCAAGTTACAAAATAGAACTTCCCAATGGGAGCAGGCATTTTATCAGGGTGTAGGTAACAAAAATAATTTCAGGGGGTGCAGACTGGGGCTGAAGACAAGGTGAAGGATGTAGGTTTATTCCTGTACTGAAAGCTTTGCATCATGGGAAACTTTCTTATTGTTTGGCAAAAAAAAAAAAAAAAACCCCAAAAAAAACAAAACAGAAAAACAAGATGAAGGCTTTGAAATGTGTTAATTCCATCCCCACTGAGAGATGCAGCAGGACTCCCATGTAAATGAAAGGAAGTGTTGGAGCAGGACACATCACAGCTTTGTATTCCAAACTAAAACATTATCCTCCTTTTTTTCACTTGCCTGATGTCTTGTGTTCTCATTTACATCAGTGCAGAGTGCAGTGTAGGTACAAAACACCATTAGGTCAGATTTTTCCACTCTTTTATATCAGTTTAGCATCTGGCAACCTATTTATATTAGTTTTACATAGCACAAATGAGTGTGTTTATGCAACAGAAACTGCAGAGGTGCTCCCAATAAGCTTTTATTTCTTAAAAAAAATTCATAGAGTTCTCATTAATATTATCCAGGTATGTTAAATTACCCCCTTAATGTGTTTTGTTGTAGAAAATATACAATGTAGTGGTTTCTATTATCTATTGATGTAAAACAAAGTTACTGACTTTGCACCCTACACTCAATACTATGAATATTCAGGTAGAGCTCATCTTCATCTCTTGTGACTTCACATCACCTCTATGGACTTTAGTGGATCCAGAAGTAGCATGATCTAGCCTCCTCCTTGGAACTGGGTTCCTTATGGCCTCAGATATTTGGTATATTTACAGTTGTAAATATTTATTTCTATGTTCCAGACATTTAGTATATATTTAAAAGATAATGAGGCAAAGCAATTGTGCAATGTGCTATCATGAAGTACCCCCCTCACTTTCATAGCCCACCCATCAGCTTGCTGTAAGCTTGATCAGTTCCTTAAGAATGATGAATTGTGATAAAATGTGCCATATTCCATTCTGCCAGATGCTCTGAAAAGCCTGTTAAAAGTCTATAAAACAAGCAAAATAATTTCAGTTACGCTCTGCACTTTTCGAGCACTGCTGCTAGCACAAAAATTGATTGATTGTGCTTTGTGCTGGTCTAAATCTAGCCTGTTCACCTGCAAAACACTGCTCTCTTGTACTTTTTTTTTGTTACCCTCAGCAACATTCACGCAAAAAGCAGGGAAAGCTTTTCCTGGTACAAGGATTTCTCTGTAAGTCTGGTACTTTCTTGCCTCTTTTCTCCTCTGTGTGCTAATCCCATTAAACGATTCCCTCCCTGCCTTAGCAGCGTGTGCCCCAGCTGCCAGCCGTGTCCTGCTGCCGCTTTCCTGCACAAAGCTGGAACTTGTCACACCCCTCCTGGCCCAGGGGTGTGCACAGAGGGACAGGGATTTGATGGCTCCCTCGGAATTTAGCAGGAGCTCTCACTGCCGCATCAATGCAGGATGCTCAGGGCAGTGATATCAGGAAATACAAGGAGCAGCCTCATCTTGGGAAATCAAAGTCTTGCCTTGGTGGTTGGTAGAAAAATGAAGCAGCTGTGTTTTTGTTTTTGTTTTTTTTGGCAGGAAGGAATGTAAAGAATGCATTTGTCTCAGCTATAATTGCTACAAGAAGTAAGGCTTGTAAGCGTGTTGAAAATTTTGAGGACAAACAATTTTCAGGAAATATGTGATATAGCACCATTAAACCCAAAAGTGGTTTGGGCTAATGTGAAGCTAATAGGAAACCAAAGGTGGGTCCTGCCACAGATGTGTAGACATTATGGAGACAGCATATTTACATCACTGCTGAAACATGAGTGAATATTCATGAGGAAAATATCTGGAGGAAAAGTGAAAGAGAGGTTATGGTACAGTTGGAGCTCTGGCCAGTAGCCACAATGAGAAAACCAAGGTGGAGGACAACAGTCTAACTTCTAGTGAAGGGGAGGAATGGAAGCTGGGGGATAAAGAAAGGAGGAATCCAGTCGTCTAATAACGGGCAATTGAACAAAATAAAGAAAGAGGAGAGGATTGAATTAAGGTTAGAAATGTAAGGCATTAGAAGAACACAAAAATAAATTTAAATTAGTGTCTGCAAGAGAGCTGGTGGGGAGTGTTCAAGTTTAAGGTGTTGATAGTTTAAGGAGCAGGCAAACAGCTGAGTCCCAGTAAGCAAAGCTGCAGGTTTGATGACAGAAATGTAGTTCTGAAGAGCTTGTGGGGGCCTGAGTGGTCCTGGGGAAGCAGAGGAGAGGAGTGTACCAGGTGCAAGAGAATAAACTTTAAAATTTAAAAGGTAATAAACAGCCTTTGGAAAAGAGGAAGCATAATAGAGATTACAAAGAGCCATGGAGATTCTGCAAGCAGACTGTGAGCATATGGTGAAGACATAAACAAGGTGCTGAGCAAGATTAACCAACGTGAGCAAGGTTTGCTTCCAAGAGACATGTCACATTCCTTGGAGCAGAAAACCCTGGAGGTGTTTTGCATGTCTGGGAAAATGTCTTGTGTGTGCCTGGCTGTACAAATAGTAATTCAGCATAATCATAGAATACTTTGGGTGAGGATAAAAGCCAGTGTGGGCTGAGGGGCAGTTTTGCACTGCCCTGCTCTCTGTTGGCCCATGTACTGCAGCATACAGCTGCTAGTGGATGGTTTGGTGTCTCCACCTCAGTTACCACAGCCAAACCTACTTCTCTTGGCGCTCCTGCCCCTGCAGGCTGCTGGTTACAGTTGTTTTTTCATAGCCTAATCCCAAGAGTTTTTTGGTGGCGTCTGAGGAGACTGAGGGTCGGCCTCAGGCAGAGATCTGGCATAGGTTCTCTTAAAGGCTGTGAATAAAAGTAACAGATATGTCTTTCAAACAACTGAAAGGCAGCTGCCAACAATCAAAATGCCTGAAAACAATCTCAGTCTCCCCCAGACCTCACAAAATGCCTGTGCACACCTGTAACAGTGCCAGGGTCGCCTCCACTATCAAATAGTCCATGGAGAGTTACTCTTTCCAGCAAGGGAGTGTTACAGCTCAGTTTCATTTCCCTTCTCTAGCCTGAGTGAGGCTGAAGGGTGGTGAAATGCTTCCCAAGGGGGTCAGCAGCTTTCTGAAGACAGGATTTAAAATGCTGCATCTTCAGCATGTGTTTTAATAAACCATGGAAGGCCATTTTATCAGTAAGGTATGGGAACCTTATTGGCTGCTTGAATTTATTTGGTTATTGGCAGAATTCAGTCAACCTTCCCTTTTTCTTCATCTGTCTCTGTCAGTTGCACAAAAATGCAAAACCCACAAGACTGAAAATTATTTTGGCTGCAAAAATGTGTTTACATATCCGTACCCTCACTTTCATTAGTTTTCCCAAGAATTCAAAAATTTTCAAGTTACAT